>NC_088309.1:17237143-17540173 GCF_910592395.1 Lineus longissimus | reverse complement strand
CTTAATAGAGAGGTCCTACTGTAATGCCATTAAAATTTTCATGTTAGAACTTAAAAGACGCCGTGCTTACTGGGGTCATGCTGTGATTTACCCTACTGTTTAGGCTTAGCGATATCTCTTCAGTTTATTAAAGGGACAACTTGTGCGTGGCTGGGGTTTACATGGCCAGGAGGATATTGCCTCTGCTTGCCAACATACGCCACCACTTGTAGTATCACACCTACGATGATCTCTGATAATGATTTTCGCCAGTGTTGCGAGGCAGTTTTTAGATATGGCTTGTGAATTTCAGACAGGCCAATGGCGACACCCCGTCCTAGTGCATCGTTAATTGCAGTTCGGTGCATTTTTAGCTCACCTCTTAGCAGAGGTGAGCTTATCCCATACCGTGGCGTCCGTCGTCGTCGTCGTCGTCGTCGTCGTCGTCCGTCGTCGTCCGTCGTCCGTTAGCAGGGCACGTTTCGTAACTGTTAAAGCTATTGAGTTGAAACTTGGTACACATGTACCCTTATGTAATGACACCTGGGAGACCAAGTTTCGGTCCGATTCGTTTCATGGTTTGGCCACCAGGGGGCCAAACGTTAAAAGTGAAAATATGCAATATCTCCCTTAATAGTAGTCGGGAAATTTTGAAAAAAATATGGTAGGTACTTCTAGCAAAGGTGCATCATATATCCTCCGGGTTTTTGATTTGACCTCCTTTTCAAGGTCACAGAGGTCAAATGGCGTAAATTCGCTGTCAGGCCGTAACTATGGCACGTTTCTTAACTGCAATGACTATTGATCACAAATTAAGTACACATTTACCCCTTGGTCAGGTGATCTCAGGTACCGAAGTTTGGTGCGATCTGATTTGCCGTTTGGCCTCCAGGGAGGGGGCCAAATCCTAAATTCCTCAAAATGCCATTATTCCTAGTAATGACTTGCCCGATTGGCACCAATTTTATATCATAGGTACATCTAATTCTAACAACCATTCAATGTGTCACCCGGGTCTTCTTTGATTTGACCTACTTTTCAAGGTCACAGAGGTCGAATGTACTGTAAATTGGCCATTTTGGGGAAATTGTAATTGCTTGGACCTACATCAAACCTAACACTACATGACACAAGACCATGCTCTTTATCTATCTTTCCTCCACATGAGGTGAGCACAATGGCCCTGGCCATTTCATCAATTATCCTATTTGGAGAAAACGCGGTTCTTCTGGAAGCCTTTTATGTATGAAAAACCAACATATCTCATGCCCAAGATGTCCCTTTAAGAGTCCCTGTTTACACTATAAAACCTCTTCATTCTTTCAAAAGGTTATTCTAAAATACCTTGGTACCGTAAAGTCAACTTTTTAAATGGAAAATGCACAAGCCTCGTTCTGGGAGTGGAGTGTTTTGGACACGCAACCAAGATGCTCTACCAAAGTTCCCTCGGGTTGCAATAAAATGTGGAAACCATGCACACGTCACCCCGTACGGAATTTCAGCTCACTTCAGAAGTTTGAGGCTCTCAAAACACTGCTTCAAACACAAATCAGCCAAGGAAGCATCAACCACCCTAAGTTTTTTAATGAGCACTACACATATTTGCCGAGAAAAATGCTCTGGGGTGGAGCTAAAATTTCGTCCAAACCCTCGCCTATCGGCTCGGGTTTGGACTGTATTTTAGCTCCACCCTCGAGTGTCTTGGTAACTCAACCAAGGTCCTCCGCCTCGGGTTCAATTCCTTAATCAAAACCCGTATCTGTTTGAATAACAAGGCGAGCATCCCATTTTGCAGTTTTTCATGCAGCTGGGCAAAGCATCAAGTCAAGCGATGATTTATTCAGCAGTGCCAGTGGTCATCAAATTTTTGATTTCATTTCGCCAAACAATAAAACTGCATTTAAACAATGGCAGTCAAGTCCAGAACATGAATAACATTGGTTTAGCTTGTGTACGTTACACAGCTGTTTGCCTTTCCCTTCTTGACCCAACTAGGTAAGCTTATCATATCAAATCCACAAAAATATGCCAATTGAAATCTACAGGGCAGAGACATGTATTTATCCTCACCGGAAGTGAGGCAAAGTCAAAGAGGGCAGACTAAAATGTCAAGCATGGTAAATGGATGTCTTTGATGGATGAAATTTGATTAAATTTTCAATCTCTAGTGAATTCCAAATCTGCAGAGCCATGCCATCTTAGGAATGAACTTTTTGATATCATTACGAAAATATGGTCTCGGGGTACAGGCAGCCATCTTGCAACCCTTGTTATAGTTTCGATGTGGTATCGATATATCATTTCACTTTCTGATTACTTGACATCTATGTACATTTCTATTAATATCGAACTTACAAAATGCACAGAGCGAGATATCATTTCACTCAACATGTACTTTCTGTGCAGTGTAACTTATGAAATGCACAAATTGACACGTTTCGCTTTCAGATTACTGAACATTTATGTACATTTCTCTTCAGTGTAACGTATAAAATGCACAAATTGACACGTTGTTTTGCTTTCAGATTACTGTACATCTATGTACATGTACATTTCCGCTCAGTGCAACTTTTGAAATGTACTGATCGAGATGCAGTTTCGCTTTCTGATTACTTGACATCTTTGTACATTTCTGTTCTGTGTATGGTGTGAAATGAACAGACGCTCTAAACAAACCTGATTACGTCAGACATCACTATTTCTGTGTACTCAGTCAGTGTACATTTTCTTGCCTTGGGTGTCAAAATCTGGACGAATTCAAGCTACAAGTGAAGTAGTGGGCATGAGTAGGTCCTTATATTTCTTACAGTAACAAGTCTAGTACCGTGTGAGTGGGTGCCGGAGATGCAAGCGTTTACACGCGCATTTGCTTTCAAGAGCACTTCATGACGTTCATAAGCCTTGTTGAGATATTGGCAAAATTTCACTTCTAAAATTCATTTGAATATGACGTGGATACTTGTAGCTGCTTGCCTGATAGAGTACTGCCTAATCAGCTTGCGGTGGCCACATGTGAAATTTGAATTCCTCTCTTCTGAAGGGGCGTGTGTTGTTATGTTTGGTATGATATACAGTGTCACAAACTTTTGAACTGTACTGTTTTCATCGTTTGTGAATCTTGAATGGTGAAAGGGCAACTTGGACTCTGACCAGAATATGATCAACTAACCTTCCCATATCAATCGATTTGTCATGGTGGCATCATAGGACCTTTGATGATGCTGGTTAGGTCTCAATGTTTTTAGCAGTCTATTTGTAGTGGTTTTTGTATTATAGTCCCTTTGACTTCGTTGTTTGCATTAAAGAGCTGCTGGCCCTGTAGTCCCTTAGGCAGGATGATGGCATGAATGGGGAAGGGGGCAATAGGCTAGGAGGTAAAAATTGGTGGTCTTCAGCAGACTTAAATGCACAGTTCGTTGTCTTATAATCTTGTACAAGTGTGAATAGTTCTGACATAATGTGAGATGGATAGATTTAGTATATATAGTGTATTTGATAAAGTGTTTAATTCTACTGTGTTATAGAGTGACCTGATCAAGGTCACAAGGTCACAAGGTCCATATTGGAAAGGGTTACAGAAAGAAGTGAAAAAACTATTTCTTCTGGCCTAGTATGGAAATATTCTGAGGTACCACTTGTTAATGTTGACTGCACTCATTAACTGGGGAATCGGATTTAGGCAGTTCTAAATACTTCATGAAGAAGCTCTTGGATATTTGAAATTGATTTCAAGAGTTTTGGTAACTGGTTTGGGAGTGTTAATTATAGCACAGTTGGCAATTGGGGAGGAACATACTTGAAGTACAATTTACTGTACTAGACTATTTTCAAAAAGGAACATTATGAAAAAGACACTGTTTAAGGCACTATGATGGAAACATTATTTCTGAAGCCCAGACTATGATGCAAACATCTTCTAAAGCAACAATGATGCAAACATCACTTATAAAAAGAGCTACAATGCAAACATCACTTCTAAAGCAACTATAATGCAAACATCACTTCTTATAGCTGTCATGATGCAAACATCACTTCTAAACAACTATGATGCAAAAATCACTTCTAAAAGCAACAGTGATGCAAACACATTACTTTTAAAAGCAATTATGATGCAAACATGACTTCTATAGCATCTATTCTGCAAACAACACTTCTAAAAGCAATTATGATGCAAACATGACTTCTATAGCATCTATTCTGCAAATAACACTTCTAAAAGCAATTATGATGCAAACATGACTTCTATAGCAACTATTCTACAAATAACACTTCTAAAAGCAATTATGATGCAAACGTGACTTCTATAGCATCTATTCTGCAAATAACACTTCTAAAAGCAATTATGATGCAAACATGACTTCTATAGCAACTATTCTGCAAACAACACTTCTAAAAGCAATTATGATGCAAACATGACTTCTATAGCATCTATTCTGCAAATAACACTTCTAAAAGCAATTATGATGCAAACATGACTTCTATAGCATCTATTCTGCAAATAACACTTATAAAAGCAATTATGATGCAAACATGACTTCTATAGCAACTATTCTACAAATAACACTTCTAAAAGCAATTATGATGGAAACATCACTTCTATAGCATTTACTCTGCAAACATCAATTCTAAATGCAATTATGCTGCAAACATCACTGATAAAGCAACTTTGATGCAGACATCACTGATGAATTGAGCAAATTTGATGCAGACATCACTGGCTGACAGTTTTAGTGTTGGCTAATTGACACCTTGAGGAGTGTGCAAGGACCTCTGGTAAACCAGAATGCCTCTGCTCCCAATATGCAATACTTTTTTAAAAGTTGAAAAACATGTCAACATGTCCAAAAGTCTCCTATGTTTTGCATATGTTATTGTACATTCATAAACACAACATTCTTTAAAACTAAAAAATTAAAAAAACTTTTGAAGGGGTCTTCTCCCCAAAGAATACTTGAGTATGAAATTTAAAAGTACAAGAATACATCATCGACATAGTTTTTATTGCATTGTTAAAATATTGGACGATCGGAGAAAAAATCTCTCAAGTAGTTTGTGAAAAATAGATGGAAGTGTTGTTGTGATGGTGTTTGTTTTACATGTGGTTCCGAAGTATCACACAGAACCATCAAAACTAGCTGAAGAAAAATTTGAGTATTCCCTGTTACCACTTCTAGTTGTACCACTTCTAGTTGTACCACTTCAACCTGTACCCCTTCTAGTTGTACCACTTCTAGTTGTACCACTTCTAGTTGTACTACTTCTAGCTGAGCCAGTCTAGTTGTACCACTTCTAGCTGTACCACCTCTAGCTGTCTGGTTATTGAGGTCTATTTTAAAAAAACAAGCCCTTTGGCGACTTTAATTCGCTCAGTGTTAATGGTACAGTGTAGCTCTGGTTGTGACCATGACTACCCTGGTATTCAATCAATTTGGGTTATTTGCCAAGTAACCACTTCTCAGATGAGCGAGGAGAAGATATAGTCACTATTTCTCGCTTAATTGGGTTATTTTTGCCTGCCCAGATACAAGGAATCTTATTTCAATTCAGCAGTCAAAGAAAGTGTCTCAAGTGGCAAAGTGACTTGCCCAAGGTGTGTTAGTTTCAGTGATCAAACCATAAGACAAGGATGTTCAGTGTTATGATATTGATTTCTTATGTATAGGGTTCCCAGTCTTCAGCAGATTGTTAGACCAAATCACGATAGTACAGGGGTCGACTAAAAATCAACTTGACCTAATATGTTTACCAATTTCACTCCAGTCAGTAGAGCGCAATTTAATCTAAAATCAGACTAAATCCCCTTCCAATAACATTGAAATTGCAGATTGAAGTCCTACGATTTCTCCGGATGCGTTATTGAATCTTAATAGACATTAGGCTAGTCTGAACGCTAAGGCAATATTGATGAAGTCCCCTGGGGTCCTGTGTAGCTGACGGCTACAACTATAGTAGAGATTGTTAATTTCTCGAGGCTAGTCACTGGAAACATGACTAGAGGCATGTATTGGATGGCGTGCTGGACAGGATGCATTGAAATATGAAATTCCTCTAAAAGTCGTGAGCTCAGATAAAATTTGAGTCGATATTCTAACATAGTGACACTGAGTTTGCAGTTTATTACATTGTCCACTGCAGAATTGCGTAGATGTCTTCTCACTTTAGTTTCGAGTGAACATCTATTTTGCTGCTGGTGAAGAAGACTTTAGTTGAATTTAAACCCCAAGACCCAATATCTCGCAACCAAGGGTTTGAATATTTGCTGGTTGATGAGCATCATCAATGCACAGCTATCTTGTCTTCTCAGTATGTTTTATATCTTATCTGTTTTTGTCTTCACCCATACTGTAAACCACCAGGTTTTTGCGAATTTCTCAAATAACCTCGACCTATGAAAAAAAATTGCAAAAAATATTTTTTAATTGGAAAGACTGAGGAAATCAGCAATCCACTAAAAGAAATATTGCGACAATTTAATTTTTTCTGAAATTTTACCAAGGCCGCATGAAAATTAAGCGGTTTACAATATTATGGGTGGTCTTGGTAGAGACTTATACTTGTTATTAGTAATACCTTCTTGTCATCATGTTTAGCAAGAGTGTACTAATTCTGAATTCAAATGAGAACATATCTTTACAAATACCCGTCTTAAATTTTTTTCAATCGTCCATATAAAATGTTGAATGAAATGTAGAACTCTGGTCTTAGATATTGACTTCTATTTAGATATATGACCAGTGAGCTCATAACATTTGACTTATATGTTGGATTGCTTCAAGAAAATTGAAACGAAAGGAATTCAGTTGCCATGGTAACGATATATTACCATAGGGCAAGTTTGTAGTTTGCTGCGGTTATCGTCGTTGATGGTTCAGAAGTGCGCGACGAGGGCTCTCACACAGCTGAAGCAGATCGATGCTGTCAATAGCAGGCAAGTCGTATTAATTCGCCGAGTGCGAGACACTATTGAGTTGACTGGCTTTAGTGTGAGCATTACATGCTTTACCGAGGTGAAGTAGAACTGAATAGGCCATTCTATCATATTGCGACAGGAGCGCCTGTTTCGAGGGGTTTTTTTTCTGGGCGCTTGCGACATTTGTCACACATTTTAGGAAAATAAGAGGAATTGATTTACTGGCTCAATCCACTTTTGAGCATCGATAATGTGCTTTTAGTTCGCACCGTGATTGCTTTTTGTTAGGGTGGTTTTCTGACAGGTGGCAGCACTCGATTCTATGTTGTTGTCATTCAGCTGATATCAGAGCATCACACAAGATAATCTTATACGTCAAAGTGTGTGATCAAAACAAAGCTCCATCCTTGTGAACAATAGGTTTGCATATAATGGTCGTTCTGATATATTATGATTGTCATAGTATAAGCAAAAACAAAATTCATATTGGATTAAACTCAGACCAACTTAATTGCGCAATCACATTGGCTCCCAAGAAATTCCTTGAAAATGAAATGCTTATATAACTTACAAGGCAGTTCTAGCTCAGCCGTTCACTATTCTTCTATACCCATCTAGATAGAGGCAATAATTGTTTAGAAGTTCTTTCTTTTGGCTTCTTATTATCAGTGGTCTCTTTCGCTGTTCTTCTATGCCCAACTAAATAGAGTCCAAAAGTGTTGAGAAGTTCTTTCTTTTGGCTTCTTATTTTCACCAGTCTCTGTATTAGTCAGCCAATAGAATATGAAACGACAGTAAAGTCGGCCATTACCACTGGACTTTCTTCATATTGCTGTGTTTGATAATGAATAAAGCATGTCACATTTCAGACCCACTCATGAATTCAACTTGACCGTTCCCAAGTCAAACACTCAGATGGCATCAACATATCATTTCATGAAGTCTGAAAAATCTCGGGGGACGATTTACTCTGTCTGTTTACTCAACATTGCAAACACTGGCCGAGTACTTGAGTTTGACCGAGGTGTTGCTGGTCCTTTTAGTAACTGATCCTAGTAGCTCCATGGCTCGAGCGTTGAGTGTATTTGCGATGCATGGCTGTGACAACATCGCAGCCAATATCAACGGGTGTGTACACAAACTTGGATATCCCGTCTAGAATCCATTGATTTCTGTGAAAACAGCGGAGTGTAAGTGACACAAGGATATCAAACACGGCTCATGTTTTTGCAACCAAGACCTAATTGCCTTCAGCCATAATCGCTATGTTCATAACTCAGAACCGCTAGGGCTGAAAATTTGCAAAGTAAGCTGGCACCCGAGCTGTTTATTTATGCACGACAATACAAACCCCATCTAGCACACAATATTAAAACGGCGCGTCATAATCATAACTCTGTATCGTGTTGATTCAGCCATGTTAGCATTTTCGGCGCAAATATTTGATTGGTGTAATTTCATTTCCTTGGAAAATCTTCCATTTTTTCCTCGGCGAGCTGCAATCAATGGCCACAAGCCATTCGCATTCATCAGACGATGCTGTACAAACAGAATCAAAAGACAACTTCGCATATTTTGCGCTCTTTGCAAATATTTACTGCCGAGTTTGAATTGCCGTGGTTGGCCATTTATGGATTTCTGTTTCTTCAAGCGCTGTTCAAATATGAACGCTATAGTTTTAGGAGCTGTGTTAATCCTCGGAGTGATTTCGCCTGTGTGCGAATTCAAAGCTTGATGTCCGAAAAGCTTAGCAAAGCATGCAGAAGAGATTTGGATGGGTCTTGGGATGTCAGTGTCTGATCCATATTAATTGTGCCGTGATAATTTGACAGGATCGAAAGAAGACGAGTCTTTTCGTGAAAACTTGGAAAAAAATCTTATTTACTGAACAATTTAAATTGTGACATTTAAACGGAGAAGTTTGGAAAATATCTTGATGGTATTTGAGGCAGACAGGATTGAAGGGAACATCATCCGCCAGTGCACTGCCGACGGTAATAAAGATGTTGCAAAAAACACCTGCAAACAAGCAATTTAAATTGCTGGGTCCTGTGATTATGATCGCATGCAACAAAAATGGCTCATTTGCGGTGCCTGCAACAAGCATTGGACATCAAGGATTTTTCAGGACATGCAGAGTGCATCACACATTGTCAACAGTGCAAGGAGGTCCAATCACCACTCGGCTATGACATCATGATTTTGAAATACAGCATCATCTGTATATACTCTAGATTCTTCTCAATAACACACCTTTTAGATATTCAAGCTTGCATTCTACCTACCGCCCCCGAAATAGGTACACAAAGCTCGTTCACTGTCACTCAGTGGATGACCAATCGCTAGGCCTTACTATTGCAAACAACTCCAAGATGAAGACGAACCGCAAGGGCCATACTGAACCACAGGTCACTTAGTGGTTGTAATTGGCTGCCAATACCCAATACCCGGTCTCTGCGCTGATCAATGACTTCAAAGGCCTTTGTCATGCCCAGTGCATTATACGATTGGGGCAGTCCCACCACTTTATAATGAAGGTGTGTTATTGAGAAGAATCTAGAGTATACGCAATGCTGTCACTTAGGCTAGTTGGCAAGTGTTTGACACCCATTCATCCTCAGCTCCAACAGGTATCGTCCTCTTGAAGTAGAACGAACTGAAGAACGAAGCAGCCCTTTCCAATACTTGATTCAACACAAGTACCGTTAGATTCTTCAATCACACTAGTTGTCAGACAATAAGTGTCAGCTACGCTCTGCCAAATCAAGAATCTCAAGTGAGTTGTCCGTTGTACTGCTCTGTAAAATATTGAAGCTAATGTTCCCCAGCTGCCAAATTTGAGTACACTTTACTTTTGGTTGAAGTTATGAATTCTTTAAAGTACAAAACCTTTCAGGGGCCGTTTGGGGCAATAAATGTGGCATCATCACTAGGCCACAAATGTGGCATCATCACTAGGCCACAAATGTGACATCATCACTAGGCCACAAATGTGGCATCATCACTAGGCCACAGATCTGTCCTCACAACTAGGCCACAAATGTGTCATCAGTATACCACGAATCTGTCCTCACAACTAGGCCACAAATGTGTCGCCACCTCCAGGCTATAAATGAGTCGTCATCACCAGGCCACAAATGTGTCGCCACTAGGCCACAAATGTGTTGTGATGTCAGCAGGCCATAAATATGTCATCGCAACCATGTGTTCACCAGACCATCGATTTGACAACCCTCTTGTCAGACTCTTTCCATATGCAGTGCTGTCACCTACGGAGGCCATTAGTGCTATATTAATCCATGAAAGTCGACCAATGCTTCACTGATAGGTGATTGTGATTGACTAATTCCACCTACAAAGTGCTGTCACATGGCACGATTGTTGGTCTATATTCACCTGGATCTGTGCACAGACAATGGCACTGGTTGCTGTTGCATGAATGTCTTGTTAGTCTCTAGAGTGAATACACACTGAAGAAGGTGTTCCTTTATGTACTTGTGAAGATGTCTCGGCAATATGTGTTTGCATTGAGTTCGGAAAAACTGCTGTTAAAACAGACTACAAACAAGTTTGAAAACTCTGCAACCAGAGTGTCATCACAGATTCCTGCAACAAGAATCGGCAATTGCAGCAACCTCTGATCAATATCAAACTCAGTGATTGCAGATAAGATCATCGCACATAGCGGTGTTGCCCCAATTTACACCTACATGTATCTCCTTTATAGATGATACTTTATGCATTTCTTACAGCACTCTTTAGATGCCAGGATGGGTAGGAACATGAAACACCTTGTGGGGTGTGTCCAGGAGCCTGAGAAAGATGGGATGCTGTTTGGACTTGACCTTCTTTTCAAGGTCACTGAGGTCAAATAGCACAAATCAGCCTTAGGGAGTCTGAGAAAGATGGGATGCTATTTGGACTTGACCTTCTTTTCAAGGTCACTGAGTTCAAATAGCATGAATTAGCCTTAGGGTGTACCTCTATGGATCGTTTATTGACGACAAGGGCTATTGATCACAAATACAGTACACATGTAGTTCTAGACGTCAGAGGTCAGGGATTAAAGGTGTATTTTCTTGGGCAGTGAAAATGAAAATTTCCTGTTTATTAGTCTGGCACAGAGCGGTTTGCTCGGTTAGGCCTGTTGAACATTTGGAAAAAAGGGCCTGTGGACAAAAGAGCCCACAATAGGTTTCCATTCAGAAACTCACGTATGACTTGATGATGCATCAATTGCTCTGATACCGATTGAGGCGCGGACAGAGCATTGTATTGCTCATGCCAAATTCGCTTTACAGTTCAGTCCAATCTATTTCCCTTTAATCACTGCTAGACCACTAGGGGGCCAAATCTAAAAACCATAAAAGTGCATTGTCAACATAAATGCACTTGCAACAGCTTAGGTTGATGAACTAATGATGCTCATCTCTCCAAAAAATATTCTCAGGACAGTGGTGATACAATTAATTTCCATTCTTCTGTTTATCATGATATCTCGGTATGGCCTGGTATCACCTCTATCACAGATTCAATCCCGGAAATCAAACGTTGAACAGTCGCTGGGAGCAGCTGTGATAGGCAGATAAATTAGGAATAAATGACCAGGAAGAAACCAAATGAGCTCTATCTCTATTCAGTCAAATCAGTTAATTATGGAAGTCAATGATCAGAGGGAAAAGCCTTTAGGTTTAGATTATTAGTGATACGGACACCAACTCTGTTCAGTTGGTGTGCGCGTCAGGGTGAATTACAACTAACTCTATGGCTACGGTAGTCCTATAGGCTTTTTCAAAAGTAAAATGACCACATCCTTTGGGCTGCTGTCATAGGCGATAACTACTGGGCCATTTCTCGACGTTTGTTTATTTCTTACATCTTTCCTAATTTTTCAAAGTATCTCTGTGACTGATCCTAAGTGTTCTTTTCGTTAAAACAGTTGAATTCCCACAGGTGATTTATTTTCACAGATTTTGCGAATATCCTGGATTCGGCATTCATGAACCAGTGAATCAGCATTGGTGTAACTTAGCTACTTCTTTACTTTACCTGTGTACCCGGAAGCACAGAAACTAAAATTGGTTTTGCCTTCATATAGCTGATGGAATAAGTGTACATTTATTCACCAAAGCATATGTCAATGAGCATGTGAAACCGACAACCTTCAGGCGAAATAGACTCATTTTAAAGACACCTTCTGATCCCTTGGGTGGAAACTGTTAAAAGTTGTCACACATCCATATTAAAAAGCAATTTCTGTAGGCAGCAACAGCAGTTTTGTAACTTCGATGCAATAAACCTATTAGGTAATGACCATCTGTTTTTGTCTCCTTGTGTTAATGTCTTTGAGAAACCAGATGCCAAAATCGTTACTTTAATTGGTGTTATACATTAGTCGAATTGAAACTTAAAGGGGAAATGACTAAACAAAAGGTGTGGGCACATGATGAACAAAATTATGAAAAACATTCTTTCTTATCAATTTGTCCGTCGTGTGTGGGAGACGAAAACCAAAACCACTTTTAGGTGTGCAGCATACAATATATTTTTGCTAGAACAATGTTTCTTATGGATACACTGCCTTAAAGAGTCTATAGTATATGGTTGTGTAACTGGATATAAAACACTGTTGCAATTTCTGTCAACAGGTGAAAAATTTTGACTTGTTTCAAATCGTCCTCGAGAGGGATTAGCCAACTTTTGCCAACCAATCAGAACAGCGATCATTACAACGGTAGATATGACATCTTATGCCATTCGAATGACCATAATATTGTATGCAATTCCAGGCTGTCTTATGTCATTCCAATGACCACAATATTGTATGCAGTTCCAATCCGTTTCATGCCATTCCAATGACCATAATATTGTATGCAGTTCCAATCTTCAATTCCGTCCTAGTGAGGCGGCCTGCCATGGAGAATAATCCCTCACACAGAAGTAAAAAACAATTTCTAAATTCTCATTATTATCTATCAACAGATTTGAAACCATTTGGACAATTTATCAAGGAGGAAATAAAGACCATTACTGGCAAAGACGCCTGTGAAGTTGAGAGGTGAATTCAGAGTGAATTGGGTGATATTTTATATGCAATGAACCTAAGGTACTGTATATCAATGTGAAACAAGATGCAGTGTAGTTAACTGCGACAGACGTAGCAACAACAAGCAAGCGACAAAGACATTGGAACAATCCCATAAAGAGTTGATATGAAATTCTTTAAACAGTCCAACAAATTTACCGTTTTTTTTATTTTTACAGAGTTTGCGAATACCCTTGATTCGCGAAAAATTAAAATCGTAAAATATTTCTTTTCATTCTAAAAACGGGAAGACATTTTGTGATCTGCCAAAATACAAATCGTGAACATTTCTTTTTTCAAAATTTTCATAAATTGCAAAAACTAAGGAGGTGCAAAAGGATATGGTTTACAGTATTCATTGAGAACTCCATGGGGTAATACCAACGTAACAGCAATTGGCTTATTCTACCATTGAAGCTAATAACGCTCCTGTTCCTCAAGGGAGCCATAAAAGTTGGCTTTTAGGGTCATAAAGATGCACTCTGGCTCTAAGTACCGTCATCAAGGCGTATAAAAACGGAGCACGCCTGGCGATGGTGCTGCGGGCTTGTCAGGATCAGGCTAATTCCCCTGCAACAAGGATATGCCATTGGATGCTGCCATTAAATAGAGATGTCAAAGTGAGCGCAGCTTCGTTTTTCAGCTGAGTTCTGAATTTCTTCAAGCATGAGCGGAGATTTATGCCGGAGCTTATTTTTTGATAAAAAAGGACTCGAATGTTAAGATGTCTTCTCATCGCTAGAGTGGGAAATTCTTTTGTGGCTATTTAAGCATCCCCACTCATTAGAGATGGGAAAGCTTCATATTGCTCGGGGCATGTCCACCATCCGGTAGGATTCCCATGCTGCAACTTCCCATATTAATGCATTGTGCTCAGTGTATTTGACCTTTCACCTTGGTCAAGTGACTTAGTGACCTTGAGTATGCTTTCCTGGCATGGATCAAGAGGGATGATCTCTGAGAATATTCTTTAGATTGACCATAATTTCCGAGGTCACATGGGTCAAACTCTAAAATTCCACCAATAGTAGAAAATGTTGTCATTATTTGTCCTAGACTCTTCAGTTTTGATATGTTGACAAAAAATTTTGGTCGATGTACTCCTTTTCTGGTCTAAATAGGTTAAGGTCATAAAATCCTATCTTGATTATATCTCAAAAACATTCACTATGTGATCTTTGAATGTTTGTCATTATCAATCAGATCGAGCCTAACATATTGGTTGAAAGATTGTGACCTTGAGCAATATCCAAGGTCACTGAGGTCAAATTCTCTGTAACCATAATGGCAACCATTCTATTTGTCATCGAACACAGGTGAGCACAAGGCCCCTGGCCATGTCATTATTCACTATTGCTGTTCAAGTAAGTATCTCAAAAGATGTTTCATCTCAGTGTTGCTTGAATTTTTGGGAAACACCCTATATAGAATGTACAGCTGATTAGATGCACAGTCTCCTGTTTTTCAAACTGACTCTATACCCCATGCTCCCTGGTGCCTCTTAAAAGCATTTATGATGCAATACCTGTGTGTTAGTACCAGGCCTGATACAGAACAGAATGTCATCATAATAACTTGGTGCCTCATGTCATGAATAAATGCATAAAACACCTCTACACACCTGCCGGTTCCTTTCTCATTCGAGTCTGACACCGTCATAAATATCCATTTTCCAGTAATTTTATTGCAATTCTGGCTGTACCCACCAAAGCATAAAAAGAAGCATTGATTAGTCTTTGGGGGGTAATCACCAGAGACTTGGCTCTGTATCAATAATTTCAGAGGCAAGCAATGCATATTTGTGAGAGGCAATACAGCAACAGAAGATGAATATCTTTGGATGTCAGCAGAGAACGAACATAGAAATGCCCGGAATTGCTAAAACCAGGGGTTTCAGACGTTGCTGAAGTGGATGGGGCAGGTCTGTTGCTTTCATTGCTGATGTGGTTGGGGCGAGAGCGTTGCTTTCATTGCTGAAGTGGTTGGGGCAAGTCAGTTGCTTTCATTGCTGAAGTGCTTGGGGCAAGTCAGTTGCTTTCTTTTCTGAAGTATTTGAGGCAAGTCAGTTGCTTTCATTGCTGAAGTGGTTGTGGCAAGTCAAATGCTTTCATTGCTTAAGTGGCAAGTCAGTTGCTTTCGTGAAGTAATTAAGGGGAGGGAATAATCATCAGTAATGTGGCATTGCATTTTCAAGGCTAGTAGTTAGTCAATAGTTTCTCTGATCCTTACAGAAATATTGACAGCCAAGTGTCCATAGATAAACATAGTTTGTTGTAGACATTAGAGAGATAAATTTGAATACCGTTTAAAGAAATATTTACCCCAAGGCCAGTGAGTGGACATAAAGTTTGTGTTAGGAATTACGGCTACTTGTTTTCGTAAATGGTGATTGATCTTTTGGCTTCCTTTTGCACCACTTGTTTGGATAGCTATTTTACTACACACCTTTGTCATGCATCTAACAATCAAATTAAGGTACCAGGCATTTCAGGTAATTGACAGTTCTTAAATGTATGGCTGCTATCCTTGGGTGCGGCCAGTTGATATACACCTTCATTCTTGATTCCTGATGCCATTCTAGGAACGTTCACCAGTCAAAAACACTCTTAAGCTAGCAGCACAGTGGTCACCAACTCCAGCGTCCAGAGGAGTTCGACGAAATGCCTCTCTTCACCGGAGGTGGTGGCAGGAGGATCCCGGTCAGCACTCACCTGCACAGACCTGGCAGTCAATGGCATCTTTTACCACCAATTCAACCCATCCTTGTCCATTTTCTGCAGCAAAAGTGTCCTGTTTTTGACAAGAACATATTCCTCTTTTGTATACACTTGGGCTGATCTAAAATCCTGATTGATCAGTGCCCAAGCTTTTTGTCAAAATACTCAATCAGTACAGAGGTCACATATTTACTTGTACTTGAGCAGTACTGATATTTGCATTAGAAATCAATATTATAAAGAGTTTTGCAAACAATTTATTCCGTATTGAAAATTTTGTAAACAAGAAAACCAAATTGACAAAATTTGAACAGAAAGCAGACTTAACAGGATTTTGGGGGTGGGACTGTTGCAAAGAAATCTTGTTGCCATTTGGAGAACATTTGGATTAAAACTAAAAGGTGTGTGTTTCCCACCACCACCACCCCACCCTGTCTGTGCTTGCAGGCGGGGTTTGTCCAAAACAAGATAGCTTTTCAAGAACCACAGACTGTTCTCTGCCATGTGTACTTGGTGCTTTATTACATTCCCTATTTACAGTTATATTTACAATGTAAATACAGAGACAGTTGCGGCCAAAGCACATGAAACCTTTGTAAATAAGGGAATAAGTCCACAATCAAACAATTTAGATGAAAAGTGCTAGTATTCCAGTATTGACTTAACAAGTTCAACAGTCCTATTTCAACAAGTGAGTCAGTTTGTTTTTTTCCCAAAGACATATTAGCCAATGTGTTTGAGAGCATACTTAGCCCTTACCAATAAAATATCTTACTCTCGAGAAGAGGTGAACACCAAAGGTTTGCTCGACATTGTTTTTCCATTAGAAAATGCAATTTGGTCGGTCAGATACTTGACAATGTGCTTGTTAACACGAGAACGACATGTAGGCTTTGCATATCAGGAAACCACCTGCAAACACATCACCTAAATTCCTTGGTCATGTATTCATGGCTAAGCCTTGGTCATGCTCATTAAGTCGGGCTAAGTCTCCTCACTAAGCATTGATTAGCAATGAACATGGACATAGATTTTCCATTAGCTTTTATAAACTGTGGCTGGCAGCTTAATCAAAGCGTGACAGTGCATATATCAAATATTTATTGACTTTTAAAGTACCCATAGTTAATTCTATTTTCGTTATCAATGTGAATGACCCTGATAAGCATTAATTACGATAATACATTGAAATCAGCTGTACACGACAAAAGTTGAAATTGACAGCAATTGATATCTTTTTCCTTGAATTGATAAGATGATGAGAGGAAATTATCATAAAGTAAGCTTAAATGCAGTAGATAACCAGTTGAAATTGATTTGACACCATGATAATATTCTAAAATTGTCTGGGAATACATACATGTATTTTGGCAGAGCCAAGAGAAGGGCTACATTCACATTTTCATTTCAAAATGACATAATTGTCATCAAGTATGGTTTAAATATCTAATCTATACTTGATGTCATTTAGGTTACAACAAGACCGTATAGATTAGATCTTTAATCCATACTTGGTTACAACTATAAACATGTATTTCATCCATTCTTGATTAAATGCATTCAGGTTTGGTATATATAGTTATAGTCTGAGAAAAGGGCAACATTTATTTTGGTGATGTCGGGAGTATTTCCATTGGTAATGATGTTTCTTTAGGGGGATCAGTTGCAGAGTGGTTAGAGCGCCTGGCTTAAAATCAGGAGGTCGTAGGTTCGACACTCAGATGGATCAGCACAGTTTCATCTTTGTGTCCTTGGGCAAGACTTGCTTCTCTCCACCCAGGAGTAAATGGGTACCAGGCTTGCCTGGGAATTTAATATGCAATAGTCTAGCATCCTATCCAGGGGTAATAATGCTCCTAGTCGCTTAATGCTATGGAAACCAGGATGAGCGCCAGTCGGATATTAAGCCGTTCGAAGCTCCGACAAAAGCCCAGCCGACTTTCACTTTTAAGTTATGATGTCTCTTCTTTGCCATATGTTGTCATCTCGGGCAAAGATTCTTGAGATCGCGCAGAGAAGATAAGCAGGATGAGGAGGGTTTGCCCACCATAGCTCCAGCATCCATTCAAGCATTATCAACACCCTCCTTTCAAATCCCTGTGTGGCTTATTAAACAGACGGTATGATTGTTATAACCCAACCATCTCCAAGACGTGGACCCCTAAGGCGCCGAACTTACAGCTTTGAATCTGGAACCTGCGGCCCTAGGACTTGCCGAGAGCGTTAGGCCGCCTGTGCCATTATCATCCGCACTTGACCAGCACTCACATCACGGTGAGTTAACCCGGTTAGCGTCCCGCAAAATACCTCGCAACAACCTTCATCCTGATTTCTACAGAATTGATTTCACCTTTAGTTGCCTCCAGGTCCTTTACGTTTATACACACTGTGGTGCATTAGATGTATGGCTGAATTTGGTCAAGTTGACTCAACACAGTCTTTGGCTTGTTCAGGTTCTATAGTATTTGTCTCGCCATCTTCTCATCTTGATGTTTTGTCTGCCTCATCTTTGGCTTTTGTTTGCCTCATCTTGATCTTTTGTCTCCAGTTAGGATGCTCCGACCCATAACATCTGTTTATGAATTCAAGGACTGTTCAATCTTGTGTTTCTGTTCGGAGGTGATAAAACCTGGTCGGACTTGTGTCCATTGTGCTTGATATTCTAATGATATTTTAATCTTACAGTTTTGCCTGTTGGTGAACTCGGGTGACCTTCATTTGAATGTTTTGACAATTGTGTTTGATATGGAAAATTGGATACAAAGTACTGAGATAAAGATATTTAAGATCTGATAACCCGGAAAAATTGCATCCCTGTTTTTAAAAAATTCTGGATGAAGTGGTATGAACTGATGAGTTTTTGCGACCAGCTTAACCTGGTTGATTGTGAACCATGAAAAATTACAGTAAGTACATGTATTGTGGAACTGAACCACACAGAAATTTGTGTACGAATAATGTGTAACTTGATGCTTTCTCCGACTGCTGGTAGCCAGAGCAAGCTCTTGAGAACTGGGCATAATATGATACGACTTCCTCACACACCTGATAATAAGCTGCATTTAAGGGACATTTATGGAACCTTGTCTTATTTACCATTGAAATAAGTTTCTGTAACAAAATAGTTGAAGCCATTAAATGTCATTATGATGTTAGATTAAATCAAGGAACATCAAAGAATTAAGAAAAAGTGTTCTAGAAACAGCAGTCGTCAGACTTCCATTGCTTGCAATCCTGCATCCGACTTCTATATTACTGTTCCAGACATAAATCAGATCACGAACCAAGAAAAAATATTATAAATTACGGCCGTGATTACTATTCACTAGCAAGTCTTCCCCAAGGTGGGCTGTGTTCATTTTCTGATAGACGCCAAATTGAATCGGGAAGTCAATGTCTGGGTGAGGGGAAGCACATGCAAATGTCAGCACCGGTGGGGCAGAGCGGAGGGATGTGAAGTCGTTTACTGCTGTAATATAGGATGTTTAGAGGACCCAATGGTAATTAGAACTGGATTTTTTAATAAAGTGACCCTACAAATGAGATATTTTTTGTCAAGACCAGTGATAATAAGCACAAACGACAAAAGTCTTGTTCATAGTGGGCCTTGCAAGTACCTGGGACAAGAATCGGGCATCACTGCGACTTGTGCGGAATACCAAAGCAACGTTGACTGGTTTCACCCACCAACAAGCGCTCTTTTTGTTGTACTTCACTTCCCAACTGGACCATGACTTTTGTTTAGTCTCATTCCAGTTTAGTCACCCATTCTCTGGCATTTATCAACAACACCAATGTAAAAGAACAAAAAGTTGTTGGCCCATTTGGTATGGCTTTTGATTTCTACCATTTAGAGTCCCCAATGACCTCACAGGGAGCCATAATGTGAGGAAAAGTGTGCTAAATGTGTTGCCTTTGTTGGTAGAGGCTGAGAAAAAAGCCTTTAAAGTTGTGAGAGTGAGACCAGGGTGACCAGAATATTCAGTTCCAAATTATCTTCCGGCAAAACTGATTTTGAACTATGCTGTACCAACAATGAAGACAATGGCTCGCTAATGGCAATACCGTTCTAGATTAGCAATAATCTCCCCTAATTATTGAAAAATCCAGCCCTTTCCAATAAAATCCACCTTAGAACTGCCAAGCAAAGCTGCCCAGTAGCTGGGGGAAACGGGCTTCAATGTTTTCTTTGAACCATGCTGTACTTGCAAAGTCACAAAGGTGATGCGCTGATGGCAGTACTGGTTCAGAACGGCAATAATCTCCCCTAATTACCAATAAAGCCAGCCCTTTCCCATAAATGACACCTCAGGACTGCCAAGCAAAGCTTCCCGGCAGCTCAGGGAAATGGGCTTCCATCCTGTCAACCCTGCGTCTAGTCTGACTCAGAAGACCCTGCCGCGGGGAATCCTGCTAGGAATGCTAGGATTTTCCCATTAAGTTGTCATCATGATTCCCCCATCAGAACTGTCACCTGTGGTGATGCGACATCCGAAGGTGCGCAGGTCAATGTTTGCCGCTGATGAAAATATGGCAAGGTGGATGTGAAAGTTGACACGGAACAGCAGGCAGTGAATATTTCACCATGCATTTCTTGAACACAGCTAAAGGTTTCTGGGAGCTTGTCAATTGCACAGTTCTTCATATTGAGACATTGTCGATTTGAATTTGCCAATTTTGTGTGGTCGGCTGTCCCTGGGGAGCATGGCTTATCTAAAGTATTTCAAAATTTAGAGCAAACTATGACAGAGGTGATGGGTTGTCACATATGAACGATCCGCTGCAGGAGAATGTTACCTAGTGTCTTGAAGTAACCTCTATCCATGCAGAGTATGCTGAGGCTTTGTGATGTATACTGTTTGATAACCTTGATTCTGATGTTCCCTGATTGGAGCTTGAGGAAATCGGGGTTAATGTTTGCTTCTCCGGCCCTGCACACAAAATTATTTTGTGCACAGCTGGAGAAGCAAACATCAACACCTGATTTCCTCAGGATGCAGCCACACCCACTCACAGATGTGGACATAAACATGTTATTCAATTCCATTGGAATCAACCTTGACAAAAATCTTGATTAACAAAAACATAAGCCATGATAACAATACGACTGTGTTCCACTTTTGACTTCCACAGAGTCAGCTTTAAAAATTTTTGTAAAAGGATAAAAAAAAACTTATAACTTAATTTAGGTGACAGGTCGTACAAACAGGCAATACAAGCCCTGATTTCATGTTTTAGCCCAGATCGAATTATCAAAGATGTCAATCTCAGTTTTAAGACAGTGAGCACAGCTCCGAGGTGCGTCCCATTGGAAGACCGCTGATCGTATGATCATAGCCTTGGAAAACCTGATTAATTTCTGTCTCTTCCCTGCTCATTATCTCCGCAATTCCACGAGGAACAAAGAAGTTTTAACCTGCTTGTCTCCGAGGGAATTGCTGTCACTATGCAGTCATGACATGTATACTAAATCAGATATTTGATGAAATCAATTAGTGAGGTGAAAGTTTCTGATGTGCTCTCGAAAATATTCATGGAACATGTAAATGAGCTTTGTTCTTCTGTTTGTGGTGATCTTCTTGGAAGAAAAAATAAAGGCTGTACGGTATGTCGAATTTCACAGTGTTTTGAGGTTCCAAGTTCAAGCAGACGTTACTTTGGTGCTGATTGAATAGAAAGAGAGGAGGTGCTCTGATGGCGTCTGAACCAAATCCAATATGACGACCGGCATGTTAAATCTCTCCTTTTTTTAGATTGCCCAAAAGAAAAATATTTTGCACTGTACTTGTTGACACCCCATGGTGTCTCGGGCTGAATCTATGATTTTGGTCGTTAGGGGGCAGTCTGCTTTTTGAGGGCAGAACACCTCCTGCACTGGCCCCGTTGACCATGGCCCTGCTGTCTTGCTGGGTTTTTTGTTGCCTGCTACAAGATAATGAAGCACTCACATCATGCAGCCTGGACCAGTTCTATTTCAATCAAGACTTGGAAGAATTTCATTTGAAAACGCAATCATTAATGAGTTAATTTTGATGGAATATCATTATTTCTGGCTTTTAGTGTGCTACATTAGATTAACCATATTGTGCATGCTAAATTGATTCAGAAAAGACCAATCTATAATTCCTTTATGGGCCTTATTAGCCATTACATTTGAACGAGTACCGGCATAGCGCAATGCCCGGGTCCTCACTGCACAAAAGAAACCGACTTATCTCCGCAGTGCATTTCAATAGGATTTATCAAGCGGCGTGGCTTTGATAGTCGAGGTAACTAGATAACGGTGGCTAGCGTGCAAGAAGCCGGACAACTTTTGTCGAAGCCCAAGAAGAGATTGCGTGAAAATTGAATTCAATACCCAAACTACTTTCTTTTTGTCCCCTGCGGACGAGATGCATTCACGATCAAGCCTATTATTGTGTTAAACTTTGCAAAGAAACTAAGAATCGACATATTGTAATGGGGAAATCATAGTATTTTTATGGATTCTTGGAAGTTACCGACATGGTTTGGCATTAGATATGTTTTCGTTGATGCTGTGACTGTTATAAGCATTTATAATGGATATTTGGAAAGTACTTTTTTGGTTTCATTTCATTAGTTTGACTTACATCATAGCCTTGAACAATTGAATTTGCCGCTGATTAACAGTATATTTTGTTCTAACTTTTTTTCAAGAAATTTGCTTCCATGCGTGTCTTTACGTCGTAGATTAAGGAGAGGTGAGTAGCTGAACCTTGCAAGAAAGAAGGTTTGATGAGCCTGACCTCCATTTTGTTGTGAGAAGGAAACTTCGATTAACTTGGCCTTCTTCTTTGTGTGAGGAAGACAGTTCAATAAACTTGGTCTACTTCTTGATGTAAGATTAAGAAAGAAGATTCTTCTTGATGCTAGAAAGAATATTCAATGAACTTGACCTACTTATTGGAGTGAGAAGGAAGTTTCAATGAACTTGACCTACTTATTGATGCGAGAAGGAACGTTAAGCGAAATTGACCCTCCTCTTGATGTGAAAAAGAAGGTTCAATGAACTTGACCTACTTCTTAATGCAAGAAAGAATGTTCAATGAATTTGACCTTCCTCTTGATGTGAGAAAGAACGTTCAATGAACTGAATCAACTACTTTTTGATGTGACAAATGAGGTTTAATGAATTTGACCTTCTTCTTGATGTGAGAAAGAAGGTGATGTGAACTACTGAAGATGACATGCAACGCCATACTGGAAGGCGAACAAATATGTTACGTCAGTGCAGCAGCCCTAACGCACACATAAAATTCATATTATGTCATTTAATATCATGAAGCAAGGCACAGTGTTGAATTGATGTATTGTCATTGTTTGCCGTCCATCGCCACATGTTTGCTGTCCAGTGTGGTGGCGATGACATCATCAGCATGTCATCTAAAGGCAGGGGAGCGAATGCAAGAAGTGGCGATATGGTTGTTTCACGTCGTTTACAGAAAAAGGAAATGGACATCTTCAGTGCCTGAAGACTTAAAGATCAGAAGGACTCTTGTCAAGTTTCACTCGATCATAATTCAACAACCATGCCACGTGCACTTGTATGATCTGCGAATGACAAGTAGATTGGAAATGGCTTGAAAAGAAGGATATCACGAAGTTTCTGATGAATGACATGGAGATGATTCCTGATCTCGAGGAGTTTCTCTTTGAACTGGGCAATGTTCGAGTCTGTATACTGTTGGTAGGCATCAATGTGCCTTTATGACACCGTCACGGATGTTGAACCAACATATACAGTGATACTACTACTGAAGATGGAATGCAGAACACAAAAAAGAAGAAGTAAAAGCTCATTGTTCACTTGAATCAAGGGCGACCAGGTTTTGCTGAAGATTTTTTGAAAGGAATATTCCTGGCACTTACTTGTAGATGAAGTAAATAAAAGGCAAGGAAGGAGACAGAACACAACCAGTAAGGATCTTGTAATCTCTATTACTGCTTGTTGATATATCAGATAATGAAACTGTTTACAGATAGAGTTGAGGCTGCATTGTCCTTTGCAAAAGTTACAGGAGACCTGCATTAATACATCCTTTTCCAAGCTTTCAGACCAGAGTTTTAATGTCTACCATTGGTCTAAAGCCTGAAAGGGTTAAAAAGATACCATGTGCACCGCCCATAAAAGCTAATCTTTTATCCTTTTGCAGTTGGTCTCCATTGCCTAAGTTATGGCCTGCCGCAAGTGATGCACAATGTGGTCCATTGTTATTGTCTCCACGATGGTGTCATCTTCTATCCTAAGGGTTATCACTAATGGGAGAAAGTTATTGTATTATGTGAAATTGTCCAGAGGGTGGTGTGTGTACGCTTGCCTGGCTCTGATCCAGTGTCTGGTGACAAGGATAGGCAGTCGGGAAGAAAATCTTTCTTGGGGTCATCTCAGATTGTGCTGGAAATTAGGGCCCATCTCATGAGTAATAGACGCTATGTGATGCTGAAGAACATGTAGCCGGAATGGGGGGGGGACGGAGCAGAGGTGATGTTACTGTATTCTGTGAAATTTCCAGAGGGTGGTGTCTGCTTGCCTACCTCTGACCCAGTGTGTTGTGACTGG
The DNA here is from genome assembly GCF_910592395.1 of Lineus longissimus. Classification (NCBI taxonomy): domain Eukaryota; kingdom Metazoa; phylum Nemertea; class Pilidiophora; order Heteronemertea; family Lineidae; genus Lineus; species Lineus longissimus. The sequence goes on along the minus strand of NC_088309.1, from coordinate 17,515,901 downwards.
GATAGGCCGTTGGGAAGAAATTCTTTCTTGGGGTAATCTCAGCTTTATAGGTCTAGCCTTGTGCTGGATATTAGGGGCCATCTCAAGAGTACTAGAAGCAGTATGATGCTGAAGTAGACAGAGATGAGGGGTGGCATGGAGTTCAGGTGAAGTTACTGTATGTTGTGAAATTGTCCAGAGGGTGGTGATGGCTGTTTTCCTACGTCTAACCCAGTGTCTGGTTCGGTATTACACTGCTGGTTATGGGGAAAGGCAGTAAAGAAGAAGCTCTTCCAAAGGGTCATCTCAGTGTACTTGTACAATGCTGCAGTGTTTGGAACCATCTCCACTCATCCAGAGTACCTCGCTTACCTGGCGCTGAACTGGTGTCCAATGACTTAGATAAGGGAGAATATCGGGACCCCAAATAGGGTGACCATTTTGGGAATGTCCTTGACCATGCTCAGATGTTGTTTAAATATGTTCAATCCTCTGAATAACTGTCCATTTCATCATGATTCGATCAAAACCAATCCGGCATCAATACACAAGCATGTATGGGAACATTTACCAAGTTTAGTTGGAATTCGAGCCAGCTGTGTTCAACCCCCTCGCCACCTACAAACCATTAACATGAAATTGATGCTTGCTGCGTACGCTGGGGTGTGAGATGGCAACTCCTTCCTTTTGTGGTCACTCGGTCACCCAAATTACCAATCTCATCTCAGGTGCTGTTTCATATGTCCCACCAGTGGGCAAATCTACTCAAGATGACTCCTTAAGATGAGGTTGTTATGAATGCTTGTGGCGTTTGGTCATAATGACTCCATTATTGAAACCAAATTAGGCCAAATTGGCGGCCATCCCTGTTTCATTGAAATATCCCTTAGTTACTAGGTGGAGTCGAAGGGTTCGCCAAGGAGTAATGATATGGATAGGGCAGTGATAGTTGTTTGTTTTTGATGACTACTGGTCTAACCAGTCCTGGTAGCATTCCATCAGTCATTATGGTCACTTGCTCTTTGCTAGCTGCTATCGCCCTAATATGAATAGATGACAAACAAACGTTTTCTGGACAATGAAACTCAATGAGTAGAGATGTTTCCTAACACTGCAACATCGTTCAAGTGCCTACAAACTGAGATGACCTTAAATGGTCCCAAAAATGTGATATTTCGGCACTGAGTGGTGTAACAGTCATGCCTTGAAATAAAAAACTTGAACTCTTTCTTATCTGTTCTCTATCAAATCTTCATAGTGTAGAATTGTCATTCTCCCACAAGGGCTATCTCATGTTCCCAGTGCATTGTAGCAACTTGTCTGAAATGTCCTAAAGCCTTGAGGAATAAAATCCAAACTGTTCTACTTTCATTCAATAAGCTTATGCTCATTTTAGTATTTCCATATTGTTCAGAAGCTTACAAATGTAAGAACAGTTTTACTGTTTTAAATTTTTAAATTTTGTGGCGTTCATCCTATTTTGTTTCAGCTACCAAAGCCGTTGAAACTCTAACATTTAAGCTTCGGTGCAGTTTAGATGCATTTCTATTTTTGAAATTCCCATCACATCCTATTTTGCCCACAGAAAATGTTTAAATCGTTTTCACATATTTTTGTATATGTTGCATTCAAAATGGGTATGTTTAAGGTTAGCTCAGAAAGTGTTTCAAAAATGCGTCTTATATACTTCAAGTTTGCAGTTTGTTTGCAACTTAAGGATTTACCAACAGATCTCCAAACTAATGATCTGTGATAATCAATCAGAGACAGAGCTGACAATTTGTCTCAAATCTAGCTCATGGCCTTTATCACAACTCCCTGTTGGAGTTCCATCAACAGAAGTTTGATTCTTGATGCAGCAGACAATCTGGTCATAATCATATCCCCCAAAAACCAACTGAGCGAATTGAACCAAAGGGGAAGTGTGGTGGCGCAGTGAAAGAGCGTCCGACTTGTGATCGGAAGGTTGTGGGTTCGAAGCTCAGCAAGTGTCACTAGGTAGTTTCAACTGGCACGAAATAGCCAAGTGTAGTGCTGCATGTGCGTTCCTTGGTTTCTACAGAAAGGTTTCTTCTGAATGGATGGGGGAATCAATTAAGAGTGCTTTGAGACAGTACAGTTGTACTGTATGAAGTGCTATGATAAGAACTTGCATTTCTTTTCAAGTGACATGGTCACTGGTTCAAGATTCTCAACTGAGATCTAAATCTCAATGAATGTTGACAGTTTGTAGTTTAGGGTTTCTTACCAAAAGCTGTGTCTCAATAGATTTGGACAGCTTGTAGTTATTTAGGATTCCTAACCAAGTATGAAGAAATAGCGATGACACACATATTAACGATGGTATCTAGAACGTGAGCAGTACTATGAATCAGAAGGTGGTTGAACCCATGGCCACTCTGTAGGGAGATCAGACTCTAGACACTACACAGCCACTGTCTCCGCAGACTTAACAATTTAAACAATTCATTATTTAAGATTCTGTGCAGCTAAGGAAACTATCGTATGTCACATCATCATTCGCTAGTGAGCGCCGAACGATGGATGTAGCGCAGGAAGTGTGATCAGCTGCCTCCTGCCCATTAGAGCTTCATCCTGCCGTGCGGCCATGATTCCGATCAAACAGATTATCCCGTCCCCATTTACATCAGAAATCTCGCATCCTGCAGCTCTTTTACCCGAGAAGATTAACAAAAATACCGCCTCCATAAAACACCTGCAGGCTCGGCGAGCCCCTTAAGAATACGGCTGCATTGTCACCTTACAAGCACTCCAGCTGCCTTATTGGGTGATGAGATGGACCAATAGCAAACGAGCTGCAGCTAATGCTGCGATAAGCGCATTACAGAGACTGTCTGCCTTTGCCCCTGAGCATTGCGTTGATGGATTTTTCTCCATAGGAGGAGTTTGTGTTTCTGATTGACAAGCTCCGCTATTTGCTGTGTCTGCGGTAACATAACGAGCGTTGTCGGCGTTTAACATGGGTATCTGGGTACAATCAATGACGTAGCTAGCAGAGCATGTGACATCGCTACTGTGCTACTGATAAATAGATGAATTTTAATCCTGGCGAGATTGATGAGTAGATAATTACTAATATTAACCCTCAGTGCCCCAGGACACAATCACAGCATGTCTGCGCCACTTCTTTGAGCAAGGCACATGTGAAAACCGACTGCTGTGTTTTCTGGTACCCTGGGTTGAAGCCCGCGGGGTTTTACATCATAGTTTTGCACGGAGTTATATTACACTAGGAGTCTTGATTGCGATTCCGTTGATGGTAAATTTGCATTTGTTAAGACCCTATATTTATCCGAATGGTGGTTCAAGCGTCATTCCTTGGTTAAAAACGCCTGCGGGTGATGAGTACTGAGTGTTATTATTGCCAGAATAATTGACAAGTTTCTTGTGTAAATGAAGTAAACGATTCTAGTCCTGTGCCAAATACCACATTATATGGCAAGCATTCTGTAATTACTCTCTCAGAGTAACCCTACCCAGTTTACCACTCCATTAAAGGCCTACTGTGTCCAAATTTGAAAGTTTAACTCAAATTTGAAAACCTTTGATTGTGTAAATACCCACTGAATATAAATTTCAACTCTGTTATGGTGTATACAAATACTATACATGCCAAGTCCCAGCAAATTTGCATGCATAATACTGTACTACATCTTTGTGTATTTCTTTTTTCCCCGAGGGACCAGTAAATACAGTAACACCAACACTGTACCCCTTTAATATGATTTTTCTCTCCTGTATCTAAACTATTGATTTCTGTTGGCTAGCCTGTGGGCAGATTATATGAATAAGCACATCAATAAACACGCCAGATTAACAAGTATTGTATCATTTCATACTTTCTATACTTGCTTTTGATTCATCTCTTAACCCTTTGGCGGTCTGACTTATATGACCTGCTCGGGCAAAAGTAGGCTTGTCGCTTATGAAGAAAAAGTGTAAAAGTGATGAAAGGATCAGGAGAATGATTGTACAAGTCATATGAACTTCCCATGCAGTTTCGAAGTTTTCTGCATGTTATCATAGTCAAGTATAACATGAAGAAAAAGAGGCCAACTTTGAACCTAGCAGGTTTGATAGTCCTGAAGACTTTTCTGACGGCTAGCCTGGTTATTGACATCACCAAGCCGCCTCCTTCATCGCTTTCCTTTCTGCTTCGTCGCTTTTGTGAGCAACTCGTTGTAATCAACTACATTTGGGCTCCAATTTTGGTTATTGGCCACCGAACTCTTTTGCATGGGAGTGTCCAATTTTAATCTACTTGGGTAATTGTTTTGCTTGTCCTGCCATAGGCACCTCTCTATTAAGGATAGTCTTGGGAATGACAAATGCTGTCCTTAACTGAAAGGTGACTTGAATACAGAGGTAAAATTAAATGAAAATGACTAATTTGGGACAAAGTGTGGTGTCCTTGATAGAGTGGGTGTCCATGATAGAGAGGTGTCTGCTAAGGGAGGTGGGTTCCACTGTACTAGGGTGCTCAGGTTTACAACTCTTTCTAAAAATGTGATGACTTGCCCAAGGTCACAAGTGTTACATCTGAGTGATGCAAACACTCAGTGCTGTTAGATGTACTTGTCCTCTTGCTGGAGGCCTCGACATAATATCAAAAACTATCATAGATTCATCTCTGAAAGTAAAGAAAAGAAGTTTATACTGAACTCAACACCAATCAATGAAATTAAATTATCATGTTGAGATATTTTTGGAAAGATCATCTAAAATTCATGAAAATAACAATTTGGGAAATATTCAGTGCACTAGAAATACCTGACACTCAACCAACAAAACAATTAGATGATATCTTTCTTTATGATCTTCCAATAGTGTCTATCACATTGTGTCCAACTATTTGATTTGTTTTGGGGCTATTTACTCTCCTGTTATTCAATCCATAATTATAGAGAGCGACATCTAAATAAAGCGTTCTCCACAATCGAATCATCGCACCCCAATCAAAGATCAATAGGATATGCGATATTGATTACGTGATTGATTATTGATTGATAATAGATTTTCTGTTGATAATTCGAGGGCTTTTGTTCATTTGTGCATTTGACTTGGAATGCCAGAGGTATAGTGTGCATCATGGTGTTAAAGGGTGCGCCATTCATGTTCATCATGGGTCAGTCAAATAGAAATGTGGTTATACACAATGCCATAGTGCAGTTGTCATGATTTATTTGCTGAAACTTTGTATAATTATATGGTATTTGTATATCTGTCTACTCAACGGCAATGTTGAAACGTATATTCAGTAAATTTTCAAATTCAATTACAAATTTCAAATTTTTAATGAACGGTGTGGCCTTTAAATATGGTACTTTAGGAGAGCTCCTTTGTTGACTTGTTGTGTTGTTTAGCTTTTTGATTCTGTAGCCAATAGAATTGTTTAATAAAATCCATTCCAATCATCTTGACCAATCAGGGGTTTGAGTTACTCTGCCATTCTGATCCGCTCTGTTTAGGAGGAAATGAGGCCAAGAGACCATGTGACCGGAGACATTGCTAAAGGACCATCAGAGCTGTTTAAAAGGGCATTATTACCCAGTCACCTACCAGTCTCTAGTTCTCATCATCAAATTGCGCATTAAATTGAAAAATCTGACTGAATTATCATGTTATTATGATTTTAATCTTGAGCCACGTCAGCCCTCAGTGCAGCATCTCCTTGCATCTTTTTTGTGCAGGTCATTGCATTGGCAACACGCTGTCCAATGGTGAGGAACAGCATCATGACTTTATTGAGAAAACCCCGATTGTACGACACTGGTTTTTTAACGATAGCATTGTGTAGTATCATTGTGATGTAAAGTCTGCCCTTTGGGGCATTTGGGCGGTGCAGAAAGTTCCATGCGCCGGAAGCGAAAAATATTGCATTTTTCTATCTAGCAGTTGAAACAAAAATTTGAAAAATGTCAAAACACTCAGGGAAATAGTTTGCTAATGAAAGGAGATAAACAAACATATTGAAAGGAAAATTCGCCCACTTTTTGGCTCACCGTAGGGGAGTCTTTACAATACCGCAGTGTCCGTCGTCCGTCGTCGTCTGTCGTCGTCCGTCGTCGTCGTATCCTGTTTCAAAAACAGTGGCACGTTTCTTAACCGCTAAGCCTATGAACTTGTAACTTTGTACACAGGACTCCCTTGGTCAGATGACCTGTGACACTAAATTTCGATCCGATCTGATTCTTAATTTGGCCACCAGGGGGCCGAATGTAGATATCTAAAAAGTGTGATATCTCGCTTATTAATGACTTGTTTGGAATGAAATTTTTGTGGTAGGTACTCATAGCAAGGATACATCATATATCATACGGGTTTTTAATTTGACCTACTTTTCAAGGTCACAGAGGTCAAATGGCGTAAATTGGCTGTTTCAGTGTAACTATGGCACGTTTCTCAACCGCAACAGCTATGAACTTGAAACTTGGTACATATAACCCCCTATATCAGATAACCTCTTGTGCTGAATATCGGTCCGATCTGATTCTCAATTTGGCCACCAGGGGGTCGAATGTGGATATCTAAAAAGTGTGATATCTCGCTTACTGATGACTTGTTTTCGATAAAACTTTTGTGGTAGGTACTCATAGCAAGGATACATCATATATCATATGGGTTTTTAATTTGACCTACTTGTCGAGGTCACAGAGGTCACAACGCAGACACAGATATGGCCGAAATTGCATGTTTTGTGTTTTTCGTGTTGTGGCAATCCAAAGGTCGTGAGTTCAAACCCCGGTCAGGGACGGCCAAAAATATTTTTTTATTTTATTATTTTTTATCTTTTCCCTTTTGTCTTTTCTGACTTGTATCTTACATTTTCTTGATTTTTGGCTCACCGTAGGGGAGTCTTATGTAATACCGCAGTGTCCGTCGTCCGTCGTCCGTCGTCGTATCCTATTTAAAAAACAGTGGCACGTTTCTTAACCGCTAGGGCTATGAACTTAAAACTTTGTACACAGCACCCCCTAGGTCAGGTGACCTCTGACACTAAATTTCGGTCCGATCTGATTCTCAACTTGGCCACCAGGGGGCCAAATGTCGATATCTAAAAAGTGTGATATCTCGCTTATTAGTGACTTGTTTTCGATGAAACTTGCGTTGTAGGTACTCATAGCAAATATACATCTTATATCATACGGGTTTTTAATTTGACCTACTTTTCAAGTTCACAGAGGTCATATGGCGTAAATTGGCCGTTAGAGTGTAAACTATAGCACGTTTCTTAACCACTAAAGCTATGAACTTGAAACTTGGTACATATAACCCCCTATATCACATAGCCTCTGGTGCTGAATTTCAGTTTGATCTGATTCTCAACTTTGCCACCAGGGGGCCAAAAGTGGATATCTAAAAAGTGTGATATATCGCTTATAAGTGACTTGTTTTCGATAAAATTTTTATGGTAGGTACTCTTAGGAAGAATACATCACATGTCTTACGGGTTTTCAATTTGACCTACTTTTCAAGGTCACAGAGGTCATATGGCGTAAATTGGCCGTTGGAGTGTAAACTATGGCACGTTTCTTAACCAGTAAAGCTATGAACTTGAAACTTGGTGCATATAACCCCCTACATCAGATAACCTTTGATGCCGAATTTTGGCCTGATCTGATTCTTTATTCGGCCACCAGGGGGCCATAATGGAAAAAGGAAGAAGTGCAATATCTTGCTTATTTGAGTGAATTGTTTTCGATAAAATTTTTATGGCAGGGACTTCTAGCAAGGATACACCACATGTCCTACGATTTTTGGATTTGACCTCCTTTTCTAGGTCACAGAGGTCAAATGGCGTAAATTGGCCATTAGAGTGTAACTATGGCACGTTTCTTAACTGCTGAAGCTATGAACTTGAAAGTTGGTACATGTAACCCCCTACATCAGATAATCTCTGACACCGAATTTTGGCCTCATCTGATTCTTGATTTGGCCACCAGGGGGTCAAAACTGAAAAAGTAGGACATGCAATATCTTGCTTATTAATGACTTTTTTTCGATGAATTTTTTATTGCAGGGACTCTTAGCAATCACACGATATTGATCTTGTTGATGTCATAGACAATTATTGGTTGGATCATAAACTTATATATACTGCCCTGTCTTATTACTTGACATCAATACACATCTAAAAAAAGTCTTCATGCCTGATTGTGTTCACCATATTCACCTCTAAACTAAGCATGATCCTGCCTACTAAAAGATGTATACGGTGAGCACAATGGCCCCTGGCCGTTTCATTAAACCTTTGGCGTTCCCTGTTATCAACGTGGCTATGTGGATCACTGCAGTTTCTAGTCGTCTTCAGTTATCACCCAAGGATTCTTGGGTATGTAGATTTGCTTCAAGAACAGGCCACCCATGGAAGGGAGGTTCCACACAATCAAAGAAACAACCTCAAAATAGGTCAATGTGACCCACCTGACTCACTTTGGTTTGCAGCCATTTGTCACTTCCTGCGCCTGACTAAGTATATACCAGTCTGAAGGTATCTCTCATGTTTTTGTTCGGTACTGTAAGCATGACCACGGTTGGTGAGAGGGTTTCCCCTTGGTCATAAGGCCTGATGAGGTGAACGGGAGTCCCAGAAGTCTTCTTGCGGAAAGTGGCGAATGTCAGCAAAGAAATACTTCCACGATGATAGAAATGTTGAAAAATGTAGCAATTCTTATTGCCATTCCTTGAGGGCCCCACTTCCACTTCAAGATCTCTACGCTCTTTCTTTCAAAGAAATCAATCAAAAATGATTAAATTTTCCTGCGGCGATGAACGAAATAGAAAAACTGTCACTCCGGGAAATAGTTGATCCATACTTGTTTCGTCGACATCCTTCTTCTGAGATATTTCTCTTCTGATTAAGCATCTTGTTAGGACACATGTGGGCTGTTTCCTAGTACAAGAATTGTTATGGGAAAAAAGGATATCAGAGAATAATTTCTCCTACTTCTGCAATACTGAAGGCTTTCCCCCACATAAAGTTTTTATGCTTCATAATCAGGTAAAAAAACATTGTTATCTAATGCTGCATTACCCATAGACAAATGTGTGCTGGCAAACTGTGTGGCATAAAATGTGTATATAGACAACGTTGGGTCTTCCTAGTTGGGTCTTCCTTCCAAGTCCTAAGAGAGTCAGTAGATGGCAAATAGGATGTCTTAGAATGTAAATTGCAAGATAGAAGTCATCCTGTTGCAGACAATGGGGCACTGCATCAGCAACATCACCTTGCCACAACAGAGGCCAGTATGACTTAATGGACCATTTTGTGATGCCATACAATGCAGATGGCGACCTCCATGGTCAAGTGTCGAATGAGTGCGGCTTTTTCACAGAGTGGCCACCCAAATATGAATGAGCCCATAGCAGCCAGATGAAACCTGAAATCTGCTTAGAAGTTTCTGGGTCAATGTAAAACTCCTTGCAACTACAGTAGTGCATTTCCAATCGACTTACTTATCTATTAGTCATATCCACAGCTTTGTTTTAGAGGTGCTACATGTAAGCTCTTGATAACAAATTTCAGCCTGAATATCAAAATTTCTCTCAATGTATTCCAGTGAAGGTCTCCAAAAAATTTCGCATCGATCCCGTCTGCCAAAATATTAAGAAACAACGGCCTTACCTAGCCTTTTGTTATGAATAATTCTTGATATCCTTGCAATGCAATTAGAAATAACTTGCCTTTCTTACGCATGCTAGGAATTTTACCAATCTATTCGACGTGAGGCTTGATATTGGCATCATTACTTCTAGTGGCTGACCATGATATTTAATGATGCTTCAGCGTGTCATCGATGGAATACTGGTTTAGTATTTTGTCTTCTTGAGATTCTTTCAAAGGCAGCGCCAGAAGCAATGAGGTACTCTGGATTGAAAATATAACATTATAGATGGATATCTTTGTTGCCAGTCAAGGCTGGTGTTGAGTTCAAAGTACTTTTGTTCACATATAAGGCAATCAATGGACTTGCACCAGCCTACCTCTGTGAGATGGTGGTAGAGAAGGAACAAGTCTTAATCTTAGCTTGCCTCGTGTATATCTTGTAGAAGAGCTATTATGAATGGTGGTCTTGCCTTGATACCTTGGAATGGTGGGTGGGGGTGTTGTCTACTTTCTGGATAAATGTACAAGGTCCAAGCTGAAAAAACCCTGATTTGCCAAGATCTTTCATGGCTCCATGGCTTAGTGCACCATGTGCTCCTTTATCTAAGAACATCCTTTAAAAGCGACCATGAATTTTGTTAAATTGACTTCAAAACACCTCAAAACCCCCTCTTTCTTTGAGATGCCTTTCTTAAACAACTGTTTCAGTCCCGAAGAAATGTTTGGTTCACACTAGTGCAGCAATAGGGTTGCAATAGTTTTTAGAAATCATTGCTCATTATCCTCCGAACTTAAAGGGGTACGCCGTTTGGAATTACTGGCGGTCCAGGAAAATTGAAATGCATCAGTACACAATGCTGTAGTGCAGTTATTATGCATATGAATTTGCTGAACTCTGTATTTATAGTATTTATATACCTGTCTAAACAGTAGTGTTGAAATTTATGTTTAGTACATATTAACATACATGTAAAATTTTCAAATTCTGTTAAAAATTTCAATTTTTTATGAACAACGTAGGCCTTAAAACTGTTGTCCTCAGTACTAGGACTGTGATAATCATATCCATTTGAGGAATGAATGAGAACCATTTTAACTGTCTTCTGGCTTTCAAAACAGCGGTAGCCAAGGAAACCTCGAGACTTCAAATGCGTTTATTCCGTCCCATGTTTCCTCGCCTCAGTCCATCCATCAGATTACTACTCCAAGGTAATTCTGTCCAATCACGACAATTAAATTCTGCTCCCTCCATCCTGCCACTTCTAATTTTGAAAGAGATTTTCATGGCACCTGCCGAGAACCTGCCTGGAACTATTCCTGCTTCTTAAGGCAATGTAACTAATTGATTATCTGACATTTTCATGTTGCTAGTCCTTCAATACCACCAGCTATGCCTTCAAATATAATGTAATTGCATTTCCTCTCTAAGAAGAGGTTGTGCAGGGAGCAATTTTGGCTGAATTCTGGCTTTTGGATAATTTTGAAATTTTAATGGGGTACGAGTTCTGAATTTTCAAATGTGATAGGTGTGTGATGTCAGGAGTTGACATTACTATGATGGATTACCTTTGGGCCATAGCATCTGACTGGAACCCATGCATGCCTCCTAAACACAATAAGTGCTCTGGCTCGTAAATGAACAGTCAGAATCTCACCAAATTTCTATGGTATATGCATCTAGTGAAGGTGCATGATACCCTGGGTTTTTGATTTGACCTACTTTTCAAGGCCGCAGAGATCTAAGTTCGTTGTCGTTCATTGTCTGTTAGCTGGACACATTCTGGACCTGAAACTTCTTTATATCTGCCATAGTACATGTACATGTACCAGTTTAATGTCCTGTCGGACTAGATTTTGGTCTGATCTGATTCTTGGTTTGGCCACAAGGGGGCAAAATGTGAAAACACAAAACATGCTTTGGCCCCTAAAGAATCTCCGGAATTTCATCGAATTTTTGTGGTATGTTTATCTAGTGAGGGTACATAATATTTAGTGTGAGGTTCTGATTTGACATACGTTTCAGGGTTGCAGAGGCCAAAGGTAAAAATTTCAATATTTGGTTGTGTGTTTCATGTAACAATACATCACAATTATCAGGTTAGCACATGGTCCATAAACCATTCTGTTAAGGGATTTTTGCGAATTGCCAAAATAAGTGGTTGACAGTATGATGAACTGCCTGACTTATTGCCCTGAATCTCTCTTTGTGTCACAGTCGTACGATTGTTCATTTCTTCACCTCACGTGACTTCCAGTAGTCTATGGTGTCGCAGCACCACACCGGTGCTGTGATCATCGCTTGCACACCGCGACTGCGTGGGTGGGGCTTCATTTCGATTGACAGGCGGGTGATCATTGATCCGGTCCACCGGCTTGCCTGACATCAACATTGGTCGCGTAACCAGCTGACACATTGTGGCAGATGGATAAGATATCTCCGCCATTGTCCAGATGAAATCAGCGGCTAGGATTAGCCAGCCAATTAGATTGGCTGATTCGCATCTCTCGAGAGTGCGATTGTAACCCGGGGCAACCAGTGTTAATGTCCCGCATCGGCCTCTGTATCATCCTACAGTGAAAATACCCCAGAATTTACAACCTCGAGTTGTGCTTCATAAGATGTCTTTTGTGATGAACGCTATTTGAATATCGCTCACGGTCCATCTCACTAAGAAGTCATGTCCCTGCGATTATGCGGGCTATTTTTAGCCGCTGACATGAAATTGTGTTTTGTGCTCTTGAAAGGGAACTGGAGCGCATTCTATCCTACTTTCAACTCTATTATTCCAGTTGATTAATTCTCCAATTTAATAAGTTTAAACGATTTTGCTCCTGATGATTACTGGTGGGGCATTCATGGCATGCTGGTTGTGTTACAAAAGCCAGGTTGGTGACTGTAGCATCTGATGTGCGAGATGGCTATCGCATCGGCTGGTTGAGAACCATGACATTCTAGTTAACTTGGTTCATGATATATCATGCTTTCAGCTTGTACAGTTCATGATATCGTGCTGATGCGACTGGTGGAACTTCATCAAGATTTTCAAGATACAGATCTTGAGTTGAGTAGTCCACATTCAGATTTCTTGAAAAATTTGCTGTGAAAAAATCTGGTGTCAGTCTGGTCATGGGCACATCCAGGCACTGTTGATGGGGTAGATAGGGGAAAAAACGTTTTGTCCATTGACAATGTCTGCTCACTGTACATAGCTATATTACTGTAAATACTCCTCTTCCCTTTCAAAAGAACCTGAAAGTTCCCATGGTCTGGTCTACCATATTTGAGCCCCCAAGGTTTTCGACGTGATTCTCGAGTCTCAGACTCGCTCCCTTCTTTGTGGAAGCAAGGTTACAGTGAGCATACCTCTCTGTTCAGTTCAGTATGGGTGCACCAGTGAGAGGACAGTGGCGTAGGGGAAACATCAGTGCCAGTAACGTATAAGGTCCTTGGTTGGCGATTCCAGGTCGGTCCTAGTATACTCATGTGATGGTGAGGACTTCTCTCTTTGACAGCGTAGGTTTCCTCCAGGGTCTTCGGTTTCCTCCTACTTTACACTACAATCGCCCAGTATTGTCTCTAGAGCTGATGTCCTACTTGATGCTCAGCTCTCAACTCAACATTTGAAATAAGTGAGTGGGTTGACTACAGGAATATGCGCTGGGAGAAGCAACTCTCCCTCCCTTCTGGTCCTCTCTAATCAAATAGTTCACGATTCAATGACAGGGCAGTCACAAATCTCAATCAAACTGTAAGAAACCTTTAAAATGTAAAAATCAATATTTCAAGTGTTGGTGCTTTAAAATCAATCCCCAGCGGGGTATTCTGTGGTGATTGACTATGGTTTTGGTATCTTCCCCGTTAAGTACTCAGACGGCACTTCAAGGATAGAGAGGTGGTCTAAGGGGCCTCTTTCATTATGAATATTCTGAGCCACCCTATTAGGCGCCTGCTGGTTTCGGCTCTACAATGAGGCACTTCTTTGGATGCGTAGACATGACCAACCCAACAGAAGGGCATTGAATAGAGCGAGAGAACCCCCCATGTTGGTCCCCTGGCCTGTTTGTCAAATCCTCAGCTATCTTTATGGCTTCCAGTTTCTTAAGTAATTGTTCCTAGTGTACATTGGTCTTATTCATATGCATAAGCACAGATCCGTGCGCCTCATAAATATTCAACCAAAGATTTGTTTTGCAAATATCTTCGGCGAATGTCTTGGAAGTTAATACTGTGTTTTTCTGCAGATTATACAGCGCCAGGTTAATGACAGTCATCGCGTCCACTTTAACGCAGTAACGTGCAATTTCGGAGACAATAGAACCGGCGGTGGGCGGGGCTACGTGACATGTAATGAAACTGACAAGCGCAAATTACAGACACCCCAGATGATGTATGCCTGGCTTCCGCAATTCCGCGCTGTCGCCGTCGTCATTGTGCCACGCTGAGAGACCTTAGTCACGGCAGAACCATATTCTAAACGGGCGTTTGTTGCCTTTGAATGGGTTCCATTATAAGCGGTGCCATCTCTCCTCTCTTGAACTGCACCATATGTTGTTATCATGTGTCACCTAACTCTGCATCTCTTTGACAAAAATCCTCAACCTAGTGGTTAGATTCCGCATGAATGCATTTCAAATTTTGAACAATTCTCGCCAAAATGTTCAGCGACTGATTTGTTTACTGCTTTCCACCCCTCACTGATTTTCAACCTTTCAAAGAAGTTCTTGTTGCATGACTAAGTAAGGATTATTAAAATTTTGATCACATCGTAAAATCTCAATCTCATCAGTCATCTATGAAAGACGTGGCGTGGCTTTCCGTTGTATTGGAAATTGCTTTGATTCTTTGAGTTGTACCAAGTCTAGAATGGATGAGGAGAGTCTCTGATGTGTGATATATAATTTGTTGTCGCAGGTCGGGCGTTGGCGTCAGTGGAAAGAAATATAGCTTTTTCAGATAACTTGAATGGACTTGCTGTTGGCAGTGGTAACATGACTCCAAATTGCTGAAAATGAAAGTATAAGCCCAAACCATTAAATGTTGGTCTCTGTTTTGACTTTGTTAATGTAGTAAACTCGAATTGTACCTCAATAGGTACCAGGTGTGGGTCTAAGAGTTGGAAAAAGAGGGGGCATGCACTGCACTTCTCATCAAAGTTCCTGGTGTTTTCTTAAATTTCAAAGATTTTTCATGAATTTGGGGGACGTGCCTCAGGTCCCCCCCCCCCCCTGGATTCGTGCCTGGGTACCACATAAGACTTTAGGTAATTGGGGGACTAACAGTCCAGATTTTGTAATTATACGACATCACCAGACGCATTTTCAGCTTTTTGGTTGTCATCCAACCATATTGCTGTAGTTAGCACCTTCTTATCACGTTAGGTGAAATGAAACTGTGTCTTGCTTATAGATTACCTCATAAAGAGTAATTTAGCATGAAGATGCAGGAATGGCCATGTTAACGTCAGCTTTAGCAATAATTGCTACACCCATTGCAAAGAGATGAGGCCTCTCATGGTAATGTTGTGGCTGAAGATTCTTATCATGTCTGGGGCTGCCGAGCATGAAAGGTCTCTCACACGGGCAAGTTCTAGGGTTTTGGAAATCATGGGGGTGGGGATAGGGAAAACAATCCTCATGTCATCCCCTTGATCCTTTTCTATCGATCTTCCCGCCACCATATGACTGGACTGGGGCTTCTTTTGAATAGGATCCCAAGCCAGGAACACCCTGGAGTTTGATGGAACTTGCTTCATCAGCTTGACATCTCCTTGTACCAGTACTTCACTCATAATTGGTAAGGTGGGGATGAAACGCCAGCACAGGGTTGCAGTATGTTGCCCAAACTATTCCTGCGTCACCTGAATGGCCTAATTAAGTCTCTGGCTCTTATAAAATTGAAATCAGAGATTTTGATTAAAATTCATTTCAACTCCTCATACCATCTGGTGGTCACATATAACTTTTGTGCCATGTTAATTAATCTGGCCAACAATAAAAGTATGTCCTTGATCCTAATGAAAAATCATATCCATTGTCCTTGCGTCTGCTGATCGTCCTGGACAACTGCTGATTGTCCTTGCGTCTGCTGGTCGGTCCCAATCATTTCATAACTTCCTGCCCGTATCAGAGGTCAGGCCGGATTCTGCCCCAACTTCCCCAGACCGCATTTAATTCTCATGTGAACCAGAACAGACAGCATCCGATGATTACTTAGGGGCCCCTCGGACAATAATGGTCCGATATCTCATTAAATATTTGAAACCTGTTCAACTGGAAATTACCCGGTGGAAGAAGTAAAGGCTGGTTTATTGAATTACTCGCTGGGTTCCCTTGGTGAGCAGGTTGGTAATTAGGGCGCCCGGCCCAGTCCACCCAATCCGCGTCGGCCATAATTCACCTGAGAGTTGTCTCGTAAATGACGACTATCACAAGTGCCATTTCCCTTGCTTTGTGCTGTTGTCAGATCAATCTTATTTCTCAACGGACTATATCAAAAGACGGATTTATTCGGCGAGCCCGTTCGGATTTGTCGGCCCACATACTGTGTGGCGCATCGATCGACTGCCAGCCCATAATACGCTACTAACAGATGTTTCTAAAGAGCTTGTGTGAGGTGTTCAATATCAAATGTAGCTTTTCCTAGGGTGGCGTCAAGAGCCCTTGATGATCAGAAGAGCGTTTGTTGTTTAGATGACCTCAATCAGAATCAATGGCCACGCACTGGGCTACTTCGAAATTAAATCTGTTCATGACCGAAATCTCTTATTGACCGGACTAGCAAAATTCTGTTGTCCGGAAAATCCATGGTAGCTGTGCTGCTGACTATGCATATATCTGGAAGGAGGAACATGACACAATGTTTTGGATTAATTTTCACTTTTAAAATCAAAGTTAATCGAAAAAATGAGTCGAGCTTACAACACTAGCATGTCTTCTTCAAAATTCACTATGCATGTGCTTTTATCGCAGTTTACTCATAGTTTTTGTTTCTTTTCACACCTTTCCCTATAAAGTGGAACCTACCTTAGCAGACACCTCTCTATTAAGTACAACCTCTTTATTAAAGACACTAGCTTTGGTCCCAAATTGGTCCTTTACATTCAATTTGACCTCTCTAATCAGGACACCTCTCTTTTTAGGACAGACTTGTCAGTCCCCAGGGTCTCCTTAATCGAGGGGTTCTACTATATTTGTTTTCTCTACACCATTCCACATACTATTACCAATGTATGACTGATCATACTCTGCTGCTACAAGTATTTGGTATACTATAACTACCTTAGTTTTTCTGATTGGTCAATAAGAACAACTATGTCCTCGGCTGTGATTTACCCCGTGTCAACCAAGACTATGGCGAGTTCCCTGAGTGGCTAATCCGAGACACAATAGCTGGCATTTAGCCACTCCTACTTTCGCAAAATTGACAGCCATGGTTGACGGTTGGCGACAACAGCTAAGAAGTTAGTTCCAAATCGGTTCACACAGTGGATTACCTATACAATGCGGCCATTTCAATATTTAGTTAATTTGCCATTTTTCTGGACTATTTGTTGCGCTGACTTGAAAACCTTGGGGCGGGTGATTTATGGAGGTATTGAAGTGTGATATTAATGAAATGACCCTGCTTAAAATAATATCCTTCTAGATTTAGAACAGAATGGAACCAATAAGAGTCGAACAATGTACACTTTGACAAAGCGATCATCTTGGTCATATTTTAGCCAACATTTTGCCGATTATTTCCTGTGAGATGACAAAACGAAAGTCCTGAGGTGATTTGATAATCTACTCCATCCTCACTTCTCAGTTGTGCACTTTGTTCTATCCCAAGGTCATCAAGAACTGATGATAACGGGTCTGGATGAATCTAGATTGGTACATGACTATGTGTATGACACCAATGCTGATAGTATTCCATCCCTTAGGCTAGGCTTACATTGAGCTACATGTTATAGGGACATGCCAGCAAACAATGGTTTCACACAGGCTTCCTGACCTTGACACCTTTGTTACTGGTTAGCCGGCGTGTTTGTATACCATGTACATTTAGTTCTATAAAGAATATAATTGGCTCTATGTGAACCTCTTTAAATCGAGGGCATTGTGAACTGATGAAAAGGGATTCTGATGGACCTTGATTGGGACATGCGTGTGCCTATGGTGCCAGTTAGGCACCAGTGCTGTTATTCCGTCCCAAAGTCAACTCTTATAAAACAGGTTTGATGGACCATGATTGGGACATGGCTGTGCCTATGAAACCACTTCTGTGATTCTATCCCTAAGTCAACTCATCGGAGTCATGAACAGATGGAAAACTGGTTTTGAACCCTAGCAGAAGTCACGTGACGTTAACACAACAATCTTCGGTCTTCTGAAGTAGATTGTAGTATACAGTCGAAAATGACAGGTGAGAAAACCTTACTGCCTGTGGTAAGAGAAAATCTTCCCCTAATGCAGGATTCCAAGCTGAGTAAGCCCTTTGTATTTGATGGACCTTGATTGGGACATGGCTATGCCAGTGACACCAGTGCTGTTATTCCGTCCCAAAGTCTACTCATATAAAACAGGTTTTGATGGACCTTGATTGGGACATGGCTGTGCCTATGTTACCACTTCTGTGATTCTATCCCTAAGTCAACTCATGGGAGCCATGAACTAATGAAAATAGGTCAGTGCACAGCCTCCAGCCTCCGCTGTGATGGGAAAGTCAACGCATGACTAAACCACCACCTTCTCCCCTTTGTCACCAAAAGCAATTGTTATAATCGGTATTTAATCAGGGGGATGTGCTAACCCATGCAACGCACGGATTTCCCCGCTCATAAATCTCGCTGTCCTTCCTATGTAAATAAGATTGGACTATCTTAGAATTCATACTGCAGCATCTTCTGTCCTCAGCTTCACCCTTACAAGATTACAAATTGCTGTACATTGTATGCACTGCATGCACAGAGGATTTTGTTGTAACATAGGATATATTTTATTAGATGGGCACACTAAGTGTCAAGGAGTATTTGAGATTGATGTAGGCAGATTCTTATTATATCACTTGGTCAGACTGAACTTTCATCAAATAGTTCCGGTTCTAAACATTCATTTTGTTACTTGGTCCATGTTGAAGAAACAACTGCAAGTTTACCCGCATCTTGACCACCAGGGTTTTTGCGTCTTATCAAGATCTTAGACACCCGGTTACATTTAAAGAGAGAATAAGATGATGAGGTTCAGGATGGGTTGCAGGGTTACCCTTGTACCCTTGTACCCTTGTACCCTGTCCAGTCAGGCAAAGCCATTTTGATACTAACCAAAATAAGGTATCCAATTTGTTGAAAAACTGAAAACTTAGAATTCATATTGAAACAAAACCCCAATATCTAATTATCTGACCAGGCATCTGGCAGGAAGGTAGTTTGTTCCAATATGACCATCCAATACCCTCTTTTCAGCTACAGTCCCAATCACAATTAACTAACATCTGTCCTTCTTCGCGTGACAAACGTGCAAGTTGCACACCAAAGATGCAGCAGTGACGTGCTTATCTCTCTATGTTTCGCATACATTACGCTCAGACTTAGCGCATCTATGACACGATTTACGGGATGTAATTTGTGATTTGGACTGTAGAACTGTGAACACAGAGCATTGTATGCCAAGATGCACAGTGATCACCATCGGCAGGCAGGGCCATTGTAGTCCCTGCAGTAGCCTTCTCCCAGTTCCCAAAATGACAAACTCTAAAAGGTTTTTTCATGACACAGGAAAACTAATTATTGCAATGTGATGGAAAAGTTACACCCTTTGCTGGAAGGTACCTTGCAGAATGTAATAGTAGGGAAACCAATTGGACCAAATCCAAATCATGTTCATAGTAAAATAGGTCTAGTCAAAGTTGTTTTAAGTCTCAGTCTGGTAGTTCTAAAGCTGGTGTAAAATTTGGCCAACTCAAATTTATTTGTTGGTTCCACATCATTTACCAGCTTATCCCGATTGAGTAGCTCAGTCCCTAATATGGGGGTTAGTTCTTACTAGTGGAACTGGTGTTAATATGACTTGATCTTGTCTTCAAAAGTGCTACTTTGGCCAATTATAATGTTTCAATCTGTTGAAACTATGTTAATAGGCTTTATGGCTAAGTACCTTAGGACTAAACTAAATGTTAAATTACCCCTTTGGAATGGTTTTAGGGAACTGGAACAGATTATAAAGTGCCAGACCAAGGCAAATTACTATAAAAACTCTCTTGAGGGTTTTAGTTGTGTACTACAATTGGTGTTTTTTTGCAATTTACACAACCTCTCTACTTGTCTTTATATTTTTACTCCCAAGGAAGTAGTGTTAGCAATGTGTGACCGTGCTGTAATCCCCAACTGCTGATAAAATGTTCAAACTTAAAATGTTTACCTCATGGGCAGGCTGATCTCCCTCTCATTGACCTATAAAATGACTACACTTAGAAATGTGAACAACTTCATGCTTTGGAAATAAGGGCGTTCTTGCCTGCAAGTCATTTGAATTGGAAAACAGACAAAGATAGCAAAAAATATTAGGAAATTTAGCTTCACATAAAAAAAGCTTTACCTTTAGATGCAGTCTTGACTGAAAGTAGCCTGCCAAATTATCCGACCATACAATGCCCATTTGGATGTTAGCTTGACAAAAGTAAAGTGCGTTACCCAAGGACGTACGTACTGCCAGTGTAAAGGAAATGCGCATCCGTGAGACTGTGTGAGATGTAATCCTTAACTGTCATTAAGGATAGATTGAACCAGTATCGAATTCCACTGGGCAGCACAAATCTTTCAACGATTGATTCTGACAGGCTTGCGCTTCATACAGAAATAATCAGGAAGATGAGCTACCCAATGTGATATCAATACTGCTGCAGACAAGAAAATTGATATCAACGGAAGATCGAATTTGTCTTAATGAAGAAAGAGATGCTCTCGGCATTCAAAGTTCCTATCAGTTCTATACAAATCGTGTGATTCTTGAGGGGATAGCAATCGAAATATGTCCTATCGATGGAGTATGTATAGTGTGGTCACATATTGGGCCATTGCCTGACTGCCATCCACATCGAGTCGGCATGAGATTGCTGTCGCTTATCAGATCATTGCAATACTGCTATAATATATCTGGCCAATGCCGGACTGCGATAACATATCCAGCCAATGCCAGACTGTGATAACATATCCAGCCATTGCCAGACTGCTATAACATATCCGCCCATTGCCAGACTGCTAAAACTTATCCAGCTATTGCCAGACTGCAATAACATCCAGCCATATCCAGCAATTGCCAACCCTCTATGACATATCCAGCTCTTGCTAGACTGCAGTAACATATCCCATTGCCAGACTTCTATATATACATATCTTCCCATTGCCAAACTGCTGTACATATCTGCCTATTGCCAGACTGCTGAAACTTATCGAGCCATTGCCAGACTGCTGTCACAAATCCAGCCTTTGCCAGAATGTTATAACATATCCAACTCTTAAAAGTGTGATTAGTTTCGATGTACAGTGGGGAGAGACCCCTATCTGTGACTATGTGTAACTTAAGTTGACCTCCCTGGCTGTTGCCTACTGTTTCCCTTTATAAAGCTGCTCACAATTGAAAGTGACACCTAGCGAGTCTTTTTCCACTGCACAAAGGGTGCATGATATCGTATGACCTCATCGCTATTCATCAAATATCTCACAGGTCCGTTGGTTTTTGATCGCTAAAAAAGCCACTCACATGTCCCGTAATCAAATGTTGGCACTTGCCTGATTGATATGTAATGAACCATGATATCTGAGCAAAGAGATACAACATCCATTTAGCTACCGAATCAATAGTTTTAAATTTGGCATGACTCACGCGCGCTGTACGTAAATCAGAATTGAGTCGCTCTGGAATATGGGGGAATATAGCGCCAGGAAGAAATCAGGCTTAAACAAAAGGAAGCGGTGTCCATGCTATTAAAGGTGGCTTTGAGAAATCTTCCCCCTGGGGATAATTCTGGAGGTAGGGATGGGAGGTCCCCTCCGGTTTGCTCACGTGGTTTCCTGTTGCCTATAAATCAGATAGGTCTGTGGAGGGCAATTTATTTCAATTCTCAAAATGCCGACTGAGATAAAACATCGTTCGTAAGGGAGACGAGGATGTGAGGCGTAATATATCACAAGGTTTGCGCAGACGTTTTTTCGTCATCCAATATTTTATTTGCTGTCGGATGTTTATCAACTTGGAACAGATAGATCATGTGTCTATTTGGAGTTGATTTAAAACAAATGATCAGTCCTTCCTTTACTTCAGAGGAAACTCAGTAATTTATTGATTGGAAAGTTTTGTAGCTTATCCATTGGGATGACCTGCAAAACCTGTTGGGTTGAATACTAGTTGTGGTAGCTTAGGTATCCATTGGGGTGAACCTGCGAGATTTGTTGGGTTCACTACTAGTTGTGGTAGCTCAGGTATCCATTGGGATGAACCTGCGAGATTTGTTGGGTTCACTACTAGTTTTGGTAGCTCAGGTATCCATTGGGATGAACCTGCGAGATTTGTTGGGTTCACTACTAGTTTTGGTAGCTCAGGTATCCATTGGGATGAACCTGCAAGACCTATTGGGTTGACCACTAGTTGTGGTAGCTTCGGTATCCATAGGAGTAAACCTTTGAGTTTTGTTGGGTTGACTAGTTGTGGTAGCTCAGGTGTCCATTGGAGTAAACCTGCAAGATTTATTTGGGTTTACTAATTGTGGTAACTTAGGTATCATCAAGTATTCTCTAATCTTTGTGTGGTATCATTGGAGTAAACTCGGGAGATTTGTTGGATTGACTACTAGTTGTGGTAGCTTCTGTGTCCATTGGAGTGAACCCGCTAGATCTTTTGAGTTGACTGCTTATTGTGGTATAGCAGTGGTATGCATTGGAGGGAACCTATCAGACTAATTGGGTTTACTGCTAGTTGATGTAGCTTTAATAGGTATCCATTGGAGGAAAACCTTCCACACTTTGTATTGACTAGAAGTTGTGGTATAGCTTGGGTATCCAGGGGAACCAACCAGGCTCATCGGGTTGACTGCCAGTCGTGGTATAGCTTGGGTATTGATTGTAGTAAAGCTAAAGTTTTGTTAGTTCAAGTTGGTGTTGGTGTAGTGCAGTTTTGAATGGGTTCATCTTTGATATTGTTGTGCAAATACCTCGGCTTCAGTTAGAACTTTTCCCAGCTGAGACACAGTTCATCATCACCGTCTTTGGCTATGACCAGGATTCTTCTTCCTCATACACACTTGTGTCTTCAATGGAGTTTTCTGTTCTTTGAAGGGAGATATATTAAGGCCAAAGGGTGAGGCTCAAACCAGAATTGATGACAGTCACCCAGTCTTACCCTAGCATGTCCCAACATCCAGGCTCGACTTCTGAGAGATTATATAAGGGATGTTGTGATCTTGGGCCTTGTGTGTCAAGATGGGTCAACCTTGCCTGACTCAGCTTGAAATTGTCCCCAGTCCTGCTTTATCTTTGTCATGGTTATCATATTATCTTCCTTTGTGGCCGAGAGCAGTTATGTACTGAATGAAAATCCCCATCTTCTGGTTCACCCACTGATCAATTAATCCCCCACAAATGCTTTGAAAGAGATAATACCATTAGCCATTGAGTAGAACTCTGAGCCATTTGAAGTACCAGAGGCGTACAAGCTGCTTTCTATCAATAGTCGGGCATTATCGATCCCTGATTGGCTCGTTTTTGGCAGGGACTTAATTGGTTTCCGCTGCCGTGTTGAGGTGGTTTCCATTTGTTGGACTATCGTGAGGATGTCAGGCGGTGTGCAGAACATACAGTAGAACCCCCCTTAGCGGACACCTCTCCATTGAGGACCACCTCTCTATTAAGGACACTAGGTTTGGTCCCAAATTGTTTTCATTCAGTTTGACCTCTCTAATCAGGACATCTCTCTTTTAAGGACAGCATTTGTCAGTACCGAGGGTGTCCATAATAAAGAGGTTCTACTGTAACTCAATCAATATGGGTTGAGAATGTTAGGTGGTCAAATGTCCTGTGATGCTGATAGGGTCACACTCTTCTTTGATAATCGATATTCTTGATATCATGTTGATGTAATAAATAGTGTCCCCTGAGGAAAGCAAGGTTAATCGGGCTGTGGCTAATTGTCACAAAGGCTCTACAGTTGCTCTATAGTGGCTCTACAGTGGCTCTATGGGGCAGTGGTGGCGCAGTGGAAGAGAGTCAGCCTCATGATCAGGAGGTCATGGGTTCGACTCCCGGCTGAGTCACTGCTTGGTTTCCCTACTAGTCGAGTTCAAGTGAGCGCCTTCTGGTTACTCCTTGATTTCTGATTCTGATTGATTTCTGTGGAGACCGGGGTAATAATGTGATATCCCACAGCGCTTTAACAGTTTCATTACTGAGGAGCACTATATAAATCTGTGACATTATTATTATCATTATTACAGTGAGTACTGAACAAAGGTGGCGTCACATGTATCACAAAAAAACTCTTCATGTTTTGCATTGTAAATATGCTTGTCTTTCATCATATGTATCTGGTATGCAATCCGGCCCGCTTCGGCAGAGTAAGGTGGTGTAGTAAATTGGATGTCTGACTAGACATACCATCTTAGGGTCTTTGGTTCAAACCCCTGTCCAATGCATTTACTGATAATGTGAAATGCAGTCATGCTCATGTAGTTCAAGTGGGGTTCTTGAATGTTGAGACCAGAGAATGTTGTTGATCAGTTTGTGAGGAACACAGTACAAGATATGTGGACGGTGTAACTTTATTTTAAAGGGGTACGTCATTTGTATCTAAAAGTGGGTCAGGAAAATAGAAATGCAGTTATACACAATGTCGTAGTGCATTTATCATGCATGCAACTTTGCTGAAACTTGGTATATAAAGTATTTATATATTTGTCGATATGATGGCAGTGTTGAAATTTATATTCTGTACGTATTTACACAATTAACACTTTTTAAATTCAATTACAAATTTCAAATTTTAAGAATGGCGTACGCCTTTAAGCTGAATTGCCCATTTATATTCTACACCAGTGTTTGTCCAGACTGTGTTCCAGCCACCGAACAACTGATTTCAAATGTAACGGAGAATAAACCGGAATGATCAAAACTGCTACAGTAATAGTGAATCCATGTCCGAATGGCATACAAGCTTGACTAAGTTTTCACGATCTGTCACAAAGATTTCATCGATCGCATATTGTTTTTCTGCTTTGTCATTGAATTGATATAAGTCAACTTGCGGTCCGGCATGATCCGTTTGACGCGACATGTAAAAATTATCCGACTTACTGCACTCAATCTTATCATGGCATGTGGCATAAATTGGTTTTTCATGTCCGTGGCTGGCGTTGCCAAAGACCTTGTTAACGATCAATGGACTTGTGGACAGTTTTCATCAAGCAAACAAGCAAGACTTAATGAACTTGATACAGACCTTGGTGGTTTTTCTCACCTTCTGCCATAGGATAATTGATCAAACTCGTTATTGTTGACCGATTGTCTTTGGCGCCCTTTTGTGACACGCGGCATGTATCTCTGGGGTTTTTTTACTGAAATATTCTATAAGGACTGTCTGTTGTCTGATTGTGAGCGACTATCTGATGATTTCACCTCTCAAAACCCAATGGTGATAGAGATCTTGTTTTTATAATGGTCATTGTCTTATGTGCCTTTTCGGTTATAGTGTGCAATGGGCAGATCCAGGAGTTTGAGGAGATACAGAGGACAGTTTAGAGGTAGAGGGCGCCCTGGTATTTTAAAAAATCTATTTTCAAATACTATAGGTAAATTTTTTCCTCCCCTGGATTCGCTAGCGGTGTATCATGGTTCTGTTTCGTGCTTACCAGTGAAAAATAGTTGCACTGTCTTTCTTCAGTTTGGCCAGTGACAGTATAGTATCAGACCCAATTTTATCTACAGTTACTGTGTACATTTTAATACAAACCTCTGATTTTATTCTGTAAATATATGGACAGGCTCTGTTTTGATAGTGATCATACAGTTATCTACCTATCTGATGATCTTTGGAGGTCTGTTATGAGACTATTCCGTGTTCATGCTGACTCAGAACTCTTTAATAAACAGAGTCCAAAATGGAGGACTTTCACTGTCCTGTGATTACAGTTGTGGAAGCATCTGTTTTGGTAATTAGGCTCTGTTTGGATATAAATGATCAAAAAGTTCTTTATAATTTTAGAGGTCTGCTATAGAAACCAGATGTTTTTGTAATGGAGCCTCTGTTTTGATAGCAATCAGATTTCTGATGTAGTAATTGTTGTGACCTCTAGTTTTATAAGGGTCAGAAGCCTACTATGCACATTATAATGTTTTGCCTGCATTCAACCCTTAATTGATATTCATGTTTTTAAGATTATCTAATCTTTGGACTTTATTGCTTGATTCAGTCACGTTTTAATTGATGTAGGCTTTTTCACTTGAACCCAGCCAGAGTCCTGAACATACCATGTTAGTCTGAATTACTGAATGAAGCTCTTGATGGTCACATTTCTGTCTCTGTAGTTGCTCGCCTTATTTTATTGATTATAACCATACCAGGACGGTCAACCACATATTGACGTACTGTATTTAAATTTGAATTAATCAGTACTCTTATATTCAGAGATAGATCCAAAGGGACTCCGCCCCACCCGACCCCACCCCCCTCCGAATTTCCAAAAATATTTTTAAACAAGAGGAGAGGACACCACTAACAAAGCCTCTGTATCCATGCCTGGTGCGACTATACAGTCCAAATTACAATCAAAATCCCTCAAATCGCGTCAGTGGCACACCAGTGACGCGAAACTTGGCGGGTAACTGGTGTGTACGTTGTGCGTAACTGACGCACAGTGGAGGGGATGTCAATTGTGACTTGGACTGTAGTTTCAGGGACTAAGGATACGTGAGAGCAGTGGGAACAGTGGTTGCCAGTATAAATGGAAGGATCTTAAGTTGTCTTTCTAAAATGATGCGTCTGTAATCCGAGCAGAAATCGATTCGCTAAACCACAGACAGATTATAATCCCATAAAGAGAAATATCTATTCCTTCATTATTGGCAGATTTCATTCTCCAACACTCTCAGGTTGCCAACATGATAGCCAACATCTCCTCCGCGTGAACAATGTAACAACCCCTTCATTGGAGAATAAATAATACAATAGGTTTTACATATCAGAGGAAGAAACCTTGTAAAAAGGTTGCATTATTTTTGGTACAGCTCAAAGGAAGTTCATTAGATAGCCGATTACAGCTGGGTCAGTCATCTGTGTGTGTAGAAATCAAATAACTTTGTCGTGGTTGTTTTGTCTAGAACATGAAAGAGACAGGTTTGTACGTAGGTTTGCCTAATGGAACTTGTCGTATAAGTATACATGGCATTATTCGGTTTGCCACCGGGCACAGCGATATGGATTTTTAATGGGAGGGAAATGGGGAAAAACAGCTGTATGATTTCACTTTGTGTTCTCGCATTTTGGAAATCTCTTGTTAAAATCTTAACTGTTCATGTTTCCTTACTTGATACCATCTATTTGTTGTTTTGACCTTCTTTTCTATTCTACCTCTAGATGGCATTTTTGCTGTAATTGCCTCCCAAAAGATGACACTAGTTATCTCTACCTCCCAGTGTGCTGTGATATTCCTATTCTACATTTATACACCTTTTAATAAATTGCTTCCCGATCCAAAATGAAGGTTGTTGAGTGAAAAGACAATTCAGGAACACAGTTCATGTCAGGACATTGCTCTAATTCCTCTGCATTGTTTTAAGTTTCTGCAACCAATGTTTTATTCTTGTCCCCATCATAATGAATTGCTGTTAATTCTATCATTTGAGACCTTAAACATGTCCCTTAACGATATTTACTCATAGCAAGAACTAGGAAATTGGTAGATACACTAAAATCTGAGCCTACTCTTAATGGGAAGAAGAAGAAAAAATTCTGTGATGGTTTTTACCCTCATCCTGGATATGGTTTCTTGCTTCCTCATTACAGTTGATCTTGGAGATTCAAGACCTTAAATTCACACAATTTTGATGTGCTCATTGGAATGTGCAGATGATAATTGCTGCTTGGTCTAATAAGATCTCTTGCCTTTAGGTAAAACAGTAAAACTGGTAATTATTTAGTTTGATTTTGATTGTAGGTTGCTGTGATGACCGATTCTTGTTGCAGGTACCTGGGATGACCACCTCAAATGAGCGATTATTGTCACAAACGATTGCAGGTCGCAGGGATTTAAATCACTTGACTGCACAGAGATTTAGAGTCAGATAGGAACGAGGTTGTTAAAGGGACTCTTATATAGGCTGTAGTTAGATAGACAAGATAAAGTTACAAGAAGTCGCCAATAGGGGTCTTTCACATCTCACAGTGCGTCGAAACTATTCACCCTTGTATGAGGAATATATTTAGTGCTGAATCTGACATGACCCAGAGCCCTTACTGTGTATATTAGTCACCTGAAGATGACCAATTTGACCCGTCTGCTCCTGCTCCTGCTCCTGCTTATAGTCCCGCTTTGAAAGAAGACATTTTACAGCTTGTGTCTCCTCATACCAAGAAGATCAGCAAAAGTTGAAATTACTTTCATGTCAAAAAGAGAGGGACAAGATATTCACAACTTCCCAAGATGGCCGATTGTTCACCTGTCACCTTTGGTCACCTTGGCAACCACTGATATAAACACTTGGCAATCATTTTCTCCGCATGCCGCTGCCATAACAGCCCATCTGTTTCTGCTTGGTAGCGCTAGTTGATGATTAAATGGCGATCAGTACGCCCCGAGTTTATCATTTTCGGCAGCCCACTGTTTGTGTATTGAACTTCAAAGAACCTAGCGGGCGTGTTCAGAGAAAATCATCTTCTGTTTCTTTATCGAATCTTCCGGTTCCTTAACCCAATTGCGGAAATCAAAGCGAAAGCGTATTCTGGGAAAAATCGAGTTATACCAATTTGTTCGATATGATTAGGCATATGCTGTATGAAATGATATCAAATTATGGATGCATTTATTTGTGTCGGAGATGTGTAGCCTGGAACTCTGTCTTTATTTGATTATTCTGGGAGAAAATAGGGTAGGAATCCCTCTCAAGTAGCCATCGCATGATGGGAACTAAAACTGATTAGAATTCCGCCCTGGATACCTGCGTTTTATGGCAGAACATCAACGTGTATTACTACGGAGACACTCTGGCTCTGATGAGGACAGAACAAGTGAGAAGATTAAACAGAAAGCCTATGAAGTTTACCATGTAATTCCGTCATGATGATTTGATGAGCAATAGTGATGATGCCACGGCTCCGATGTCAGATAAAAGCTCGTAGATTCAAATCACTTCCGCCGTAACCGTAGAAGGTGTAATTAAAGATCGGCATGAATTCTAATCACGTGTATGTGATATGAAATAACATGTTTCCCCTCGTTGATATGGAAACAATGCGTCTCGGGTTGAACAAGCAAGCGTCGGATTATTGTCTTAACCCTCCACAGTCTAAATTTTGGACTGGTTTCCTGAGGTTGTGAGTAAGTGCCAGTCTATCCAAGACTGTGAGGATGGTAATTCAGGAGTGCTAACATGGGAAAAAGGTCTTAATTCTCAAGCTTGGGTATCCCCCTGGGTGAGGGGTCTGGGGCGGTGTGATATTTTGAGGTGTTGCAGGCTTATGATGATATAATAATAATGTTAATGATAGTATGTTCTAGTCTTATGTAGCGCTTTTTCAGCTGCTCATTAGAAGCCTGGGTGGACTGTGGCCTACTCATGTTATAGAGAGACCGGGGCTCTCTCTCTCTCTCCCTTTCACAAGACAAAAAAAGCTGAAAGGAGAGGTCAAGAGGTCATAATGTATAAATGTAATAATATGTATCAAATGTACCAACTTTTTGATTGTGTAACAATATCTTGACCCGTTTTTAGGTGACAACTTTCTTTAACCCTACTTACTAATCCAAAACAGAAATGACGATAATGTACTAAGGACACAAGAGAGTCTGAATAGTATTACAAACTGATCTGTTAATTTCATCTGCCTCTGTCACTGTGAAATTTTGCCAGCTCGGTCTCTGATCTCCTGTTACGTAACATTTCATCACCTAATATAGTTATCAAAGCAATATTCTCTGGTAAAGGATATGTTAAATCAGCTCTGACACCTCTCGAGCTATTTACGTCCTGCTAATGGACGCATCCAGGTCATGTACGCTAACAATGCTAATGCATCTTGAACTATAACTGATACATATCCCACTTAAAGGCCAACTCCATTTGTTAGAAATATGAAAATTTGTAATTGAATTTGAAAATTTCAATTGCGTAAATACGAAATGGATATAAGTTTCAGCAATTCCATTGTGTAGACAGATATACAATTACTATTTATACCAAGTTACAGCAAATTTGTATGCATAATAACTGCACTACAGTATTGTGTATTACTGCATTTCTATTTTCCTGGAGCACCAGTAATTACAAATGGCCTACCCTTCAAGAAAAAGAGGAAGAAAACCTCAGTAATTTCCAATTATAAAAATGTAAGCTTACATACAATATTGAGAGGTGTCAATTCGTGACTATGTCTTTCATAACCTCGTTACACACAGGGTTGCCATCACAAAAGCAAAATCCATTTTTCACAAAAGATAGGATATGTGGAGAAGAATACTTTAGTTGTCTATGACACCCTTGAGGCTGGCATCTTTTTCTTTGTTAGCTGGAGATGCTAATATCGGTGGGAAAGGCTATCATGTTGCTTTAGGTGGAGGGTTGGAAGTGGTTTGGGCACACGACAACAACTTAGCTAATGGATTCCCTATCAACCTATACATTTGTTGGTAATTGTGGTTTTCAGTTATATTATTATTTGTGTATAAGAAATCATGACCATATTCTTTTGAATGTCTTCTGAATCTAATGTATATATACCCAAATCCGCTGTATATATTTGTCTTATAATTTAGAAATTGTTGGTCTACTCAACTGGTACTTCAGCCCACATTCGACACACAAACATATGATTACAATCTTTTGCTGGTGCCACAAAAGTTGTTTACCTCTGTTCATATAATATACATGTAGTCCCTTTTCGACATCTGACCCAAATAACATCAGTCCCCACTTTAATAACAATCACAGCTCTTTTTGCTTTCATTTCTCAGCCTTGTGCAGAGACGGATCCAAGGGGCGGGCCAACCCACCCCCCCTATTTTCTGCCAACTTTAAAAAAGGGCGGTTGAAAATAGGGTAGGTTTTTCTAGTGAGAGAAATGCTAATAAACGGTGCTCTATAGTGTTTGTGCTGTGCCCCAAGCTCAGCAGCCCCCCTTTCTCATAATCCTCAATCGGCTCTTGTTGTGTGTCAAGATGCTCTTTGTTACCAGTGACTTGGCCTACACATAACTGCCATCCCTAAAAAATTCATCCATTCAATCCATTACTCTATTTTACCCCCGTGAGCACAACGCTGTGCTTGATGAATTTCCTTTCTTAGTATAAAAAAATAGAAGTTTGCGATATTCCCCAAGAAACAAAAGCAAATTTCTCTCAATTCATTATAGATTTCTGATGAATATTGATATCTTTGTACTAAACACATACTCCTATATGCAATCCTTTGGCACATCGCCGACTGCCTCCAGACACAAATTTCTTTCTTTCTTATCAAGCGTTACTGTCGGAATCAAATTGCTTGGACGATATTTGAAATTGGCGTGTTTTGATCGAACCCTATATGGAATCATTAGTGCGTGTCACAAGCCATTGATGCAAGGCATGTTTTTAGTTGTGTCACACTATCGAGGTCTCTTCACAGAGGCGGTGCCAGTCACCCGTGCCGAGTCACCCGAGCGTGGAATTTGCTGACTGCACATAGTCAAATAAATTAAGTATCATGGTCGGCGGACAAGCTTGGGGAGAATTTCATGGAAATTGCATTTTCATTAGTTATGAGTATGTGTCTGCTGGGAGATGTGCAAGAAACTGTCATCTATAGAGTTGCAGATTTGCTCAGGGGTCTAGCTAGCTTTTTGGTCGGGGGGGGGGGGGGCAATATGACACTTTTTTTAAATTTCCGGCCAAAATATTGCCTGTGACTATCTGAATTGAAGGCACTTTATCTGAGCTTGAAGCCATGCCTGGCATAGGCTGTCGGACACAGGTGCAGAGGACTGTGAAGAGCCATGGATACTCTCTCCTGTCTGGAAACAAATGCCAGTTCATCCAGAGCAGGGTCCTCTTTACTCGTGTGTAAACCACTTCTTGTGTATGCAGTTCCTTACTGGACCTAACCAAAATTTCTCGATCTAAACAAACCTGTAGGTTTTTCCACTCTAGTAGCATTTTCTATTTGAAAATTGTCACACCCAGCTGTGACAATACAGCGTTGACTGCGATGTACGTTTTTTAATGGAATCTTGTAGTGAAGAGGAAATGGAAGAATACATGTTACAAAGCAGACGCCTTCCTTTAGGGGTTGTTTGACTGAATGCAATATTTTTTGTCGATGGTATACACTCATTCCTTATCGTGATGTCTTTTCCTCTCCACGAGAGCCTAGGGAATAATAAAGACCAACTTAATTCCTTGTGATCTCGGATTTAATCATATCTGATATAGATGTGTGTCGTTAATTATTAAAATACAATTCTCAGCGGAAGCGAAATGGCATGTGTGTGCACAATGCCTCATATGCCTGCCTAATGCATTTGCTTATGAATATTGCACGGTGAGATTATGAATCCTAAGGGAGGAGATTACACATTCGCCCAAGTTAAGTCTGGCGTTAAGACTTCAGTTCTCATTTAACAGTCGAAACGTAACTAAAACTGATTGGTTGCTGTTCATTTGGTGTTAGACGTGCTTATACCACTGCCTGTCATTGCCATCTGTGGTTGCACATGTAATGCACCAAGAAATTTCAGATTTGCTTTTGGGAGGTTTTTGATTTTAGATGTGTGCTTGTACCACTGCCAGTTATTGCCATCTGTGGCTGCACATGTAATGCACCCAGAAACTTCAGATTTGCTTTTGGGAGGTTTTTGATTTTAGATGTGCTTGTACCACTGCCTGTCATTGCCATCTGTAGCTGCACATGTAATGCACCTAGAAACTTCAAACTTGGTGTAGGGGTGTATGGCACAATGCCTTGTTGCTTGACCCTAGCCACTTCTATATCTTGGTAGCACAGCTCTTTGCACCTGATCCACCTATAATTACCGCTTGACCAAGAACTTCTAATTTCATTCAGTGTGTGTAGTAGATTTCTTGGCTTGACCTAGGGACTTCATATTTGGTTAGTGGGGCTCATTTCTTAACTCGCAAAAATAGGTCAAGGTCATCAAATCTTATTAAAGGGAAGGCGTTAATTTTTGCCAATGACAGTGCAAAGGATTAAACAGAATGCACTTTCATATAAAAAATGCATAAAAGGCCTGATGTATTATAGAAACATATAACCACCATCTGCTGCAAAATATTTATTCTATTCTTATTGAAGCTCATTAATTCTTGTGTTATTTAGTACTGAGTCACAGGTGAGAATGAAAATAAGGAGCATCAAGCTCAGGTGTTGACTGTTTTAATGAATAATTCTAAAACACCTCAATTCATAATGAACCGCAGTTTTACAGTGTAAACGCACTTTGCGCCTACAAAGCCTCCCTTTGCTATGTCTCTTGATAAAATTCATGTAGGGATGTCAAAGGTTATTCTGCTCAAAACCTCCACATTCACCCTACACCAATCATACATCATGTACTTAAAGGAAACCTATAGGGAACGCTTATAAAATGGGATGTTTTGAACGACCCGGTTAAAACCTAAGGCGGAAATAAGCTTCCATTGTTAAACAATTGGATCTCTTTAAAGGGGATTTCGCATGGCCAACGTTTCGGCATACATATTATATTTTCTTGGGCGGTGAAAATGAACCGTTTATAACTCCGGCGCAGATCAATTAGTGAGATATTGCCTGATGAACATGCGGACAATAGGGCCTGCAATGTTCCATTTAAAATATCGCATATGACTTGATGATCCATCAGTTGCTTTGATATTGACTGAGGCCCAGTCTGGGCATTGTATTGCTCCTACAAAGTCCGCTTTATCTCCCCCCCCCCCTCGTGTATTCTGATGATGTCACTCTGCGAAAATCATGGTACCATTGTTTGCCCTTCCTGAAACCACTCACTGTATAATTGAAATCTATGGAGTCTGAATGGTCAATTTGCAATTATCGTCCTTAGCTGGACACAAACATTTGCCCAGCCATTAATCAGCATTATCCCTTTCTTTCTAATTCAGGCATGGCCGTCAGACAAGCTGGATGATCTGAGAGCAAATACCAAACCATGGTCGGCAAATTACGGCGTAGAGATTTACTGGCAGGGTGTGAGTGGCGGGCGAGGGATTTAAACAGTGCATGGGCATCCTCTCAACCACAGAGAATATGGTCAACGTGAAGCGAATATTATGCAGGGACTACAGAATAATTTCATTGTCAAGTTAGTCAGTAAAAACGAAATGATGTCAGTTGTCTAGTTATGCAATGACTACAGAATGAAGTCATAGTAAAGTCATGCTAGGACTGCATATGATAGATATCATTGTGAAGTTATGAAATGACTACAGATAGAATGGAGTCAGTGTCACATCCTGCAATGACTGCAGAATAATGTCATTGTCAAGTTATGTTAGGAATACAGATAGAATCGTGTCAGTGTCAGATCCTGCAATGACTGCGAAATGACGTCATTGTCAAGTTGTGCAAGGACTGCAGCATGATATTTTGTCAAGTTATGCAATAAAGATTAAATGATGTCAGATTATGCGATGTCAACAGAATGATGTCATTGTCAAGATATGGGATAACAACTGAATTATGCCGGTGACAAGTAATGCAATGACTACAGAATGATGTCCGTGTCAAGGTCTGCAATGGCTGCATAATGATGTCACTGCCAATGTGCAATGACAACCGAAAAATGTCATTCACATTATGCAATGACTTGAGAATGACGTCATGGTCAAGTCATGCAAGGACTACATATGAATTATATTACAGTGAATTTATGCAAGGACTACAGAATGACGTTCTTTCAAGTTATGCAAGTATTGCAAAGTGACATCATTTGAAGTTGTGCATCTTTGTCCGGTCACACAAATGGCTTGTTGGGTTGGGGGAATTCGGTAGTTTGATAGAGGAAGGTGAACAACAAAAACTGTTTGGAAAGAAGAATGTTGTTTTATCAATGTTTGGAAATGGTTTAGATAATGACATCTGTTTTGTGGTACTGTATTGGGGGTGGGGGATTGTAAAAACAACGCAGAACACTTAACTAATCTATTGGTTAATTACTTCATGGTATTTTTACCACTCAACCATTTTATCAGGAATATAATGCTTTTTTGCCAAAAAAAGTAATTAGTTATGTTTGTACTACAAAAATAATGACATAGAGACCTTCAGTGACTGTTTATCTTGTAGTCCGCATGTTTTCAAATTACAGTAGGAACACTGTCAGCTATGCCTGCTTGAACTAGAAATAATAGTATAATATATTAGGCCGGGTCCACTTCAACTAGAACAGTAAACATTGACAAAATTCTCTGCAAACAAATATGTACTTTCACTTCTTTTGTTGTCATTTATGTCAAGATGTTTTTAAGAGGTGCAACAGTCAACAAGCCTGAATTAAAAACCATCTCAAAACTATCTGATGCCCCCAAAAAAGTTGATATTCTTTAAGATTCTCAGGAGAATAAGAAATTTACAAGATATCAATAATGACCGCTTTTATGTGGAGTTTTTGACTGACCAAGGTCTCAAAGCACTTTGCAACAAATATTACTATCATAGGTCTCCAGCGAGGCACTCTGGGGCAGGGGCATAGCTGGCAAGGGATGCACTATGAAGTCACGAATAATTATGATTTGGGCAAAAATATTTCAAAAAGTGCCATTTTGCCCCCCAGAGCCTCAAGACCAAACAGGTAGCTCTACCCCAGCTATTGGGTATCAAGGTGCTGCTCATACAGGAATCACTTGAGCTTGGCCAGTGAAGGACAGAGTGCCATGGTTCAAACTCACAACTGGAAACAAGAACCAGTTAAGCACACTCCACAGTGTTTATTAATACATTTGTATTTGCTTTTAACCATATTATTTGTTTTGTCAAAGGTTTTCAAGACCAAAAAGGAAGCTCTGCCCTGCTATTGGGTATCAAGGTGCTGCTCATACAGTAATCACTTGAGCTTGGTCAGTGAAAAACAGAGTGCCATGGTTCAAACTCACAACTGGACACAAAATCCAGTTAAGCACACTCCACAGTGTTTATAAATACATTTGTATTTGCTTTTAACCAAAATATTGGTTTTGTGAAAGGTTTTCAAGAGCCATCCTGAAACAAATCCTGTTTGATATTGATGGCCTTATTGAATTTTGAGATGGTCCCTTTTTTGACCAGGAACAATTGTCAGATTTGTCCACATG
Source organism: Lineus longissimus (assembly GCF_910592395.1). NCBI lineage: Eukaryota > Metazoa > Nemertea > Pilidiophora > Heteronemertea > Lineidae > Lineus > Lineus longissimus. The sequence continues at coordinate 17,479,773 of NC_088309.1, read as the reverse complement.
ACTCAGAAGTTGGTCAACCTCTTGAAGTGTTTTAAAGAGTAAATAGATTGTAACTGCACTGCTTTTTGTTACTCTAGTTACAGCTATATAAGACCCAGAAACTTCTGAGCGTTTTTTTGTAAATGTTGAATTTGGCTTCTATCATTTCTGTTTGCAGTCCTTCGTATGAGACTTAAAACGGAGGTTCCTTGTATATGGTGTCTGGTGCCAGGGCAGGTTAAAGACCCCACCAAGTGAGAAACCTGAGAAGCTTGCGTGGACTCAACCTCTCCCCGAAGTCGGATTCACTAGGCCAATAAACCCAATTGGCGCATAACAGTAGTGTCACGCATAAATGCTCATCCCGCCTTGAATGAGGAATACTCCCTGAAGAAAATCACCTCCAAGTGCAGAGCAAATGCTGAAGAAGAAGAAGAAAAAGAAGATTTATGTTTGGCCATTCATGTCAAAAACACCTGCACTGGGCCATGGAGGCCGCCATTTACATCGATTGTGTGACATCACAAGGTGATCTATTCCATCATAGATCTACTGAAGTGTCATAACGTCATAGACCTACTGAGGCGTCATTACATCATAGACCTACCGACGTGTCATTACGTCATAGACCTATTGGCCGTCATTACGTCATGGACCTACTGATGCGTGATTATGTCATAGACCTACCGACGCGTCATTACTTCATAGACCTACTGCCATGTCATTACTTCATAGACCTACTGACGCGTCATTACGTCATAGACCTACTGACGCGTCATTATGTCATACGTCATAGACCTACTGACGCGTCATTATGTCATAGGTCATAGACCTACTGATACGTCATTACGTCTTAGACCTACTGCCGTGTCATTACTTCATAGACCTACTGACGCGCCATTTCCTCATAGACCTACTGACGTGTCATTACGTCACAGTCCTACTGATACGTCATTACATCATAGACCTACTGACGCGTCATTACTTCATAGACATACTGACACTTCATTACGTCATAGACCTACTGGCGCTTCATAACTTCATAGACCTACTGGCGCTTCATTACTTCATAGACCTACTGACGCTTCATTACTTCATACACCTACTGACGCGTCATTACGTCATAGACCTACGGACACGTCTTGCGGCAGGATGGCATTGTTGATGTAGTAACATTTTTGCTAACATGTGCAAATCCAGTACAGTGGAACCTCCCTTAGCGGACACCTCTCTATTAAGGACATTTCATTTGGTCCCAAATTGGATGTTTCCATTCAATTTAACCTCTCAGCACTTGTCAGTCCTGAGGGTGACCTTAAAGCATATTTCTTACGACAAATGCCCTTCCCGCACCTCAGTAGGTACCATAGCATCATCAAGTCATAAGCAAGTTACTGAATGAAACCCTATTATCCACATGTTCAGCAGGCCCAATCTAGCCAACTGATCAGACTGAGAAGGTTCATTTTCACCACCCCAGAAAATGTGAAGAGTATAGGCTGGTTCTACTGTGGTATCATTCAAGGGTCAACACCAGATTGATAAGACTTTGCACTTCTACAAAATGTATTTTTGTCTAGTGGTCTGGAGTTGTTTTGTTTCGATAGCAGGCTCCCATATTTACAGAACACAAATTCTTGCCGAGGATAAGTGCTTGATTTAATGATGGGGTCTTTTTGAGGACTGTTCAAAGTCATTTTTTGTTTACTTGTACTCGCCCAATAGAAGTATTTTGGAAGCAGGTCAATAAGTTCTTGAGAATATCTTTAATCGGACCATTTTGTTGTTACCGAGTATTGTCTGCTACTTGACATTTGGACAATTAAGCTACTTGCTGCCCCTTAGAAATACATATACTGCACTACTTCGACCTGGGTCTGGTCATATGTTGACTCCTTTAAAGTGTTTCCAAAATCCATGGTACATTTAATAATATTTCTCACAATTATTGATCTCCTGTGTGTTCCGCTCCCTTCATCCACCACATGGTAAGAAAGTCACTGAAACTCTGTTATTAAGCAATTAAAATTGTTTTTTGCCCGCCATGTAAATGTTCCACAGAGGTCCACAACTTCGTGGGCTGTGAAAATCATGCCAAGAATTTATAAAGCCTAGTCTTTATAAATTCTTGGTATTACCGCTTCTGTGATGGAAACCCAGACCAAATCAGCTACACAACAGTGTAACAACAGTGTAAAAGTAAAAAAGTCAAAGTGTGGGGTTTGTAGTCTGATACTCAGCTGGAGTCTGAGCGGTCATTGCAGCCAAAAACTCGGTCAGGTACCTCGGTTTGGCCATCCTAAAGCTCTGCAGGCCAACACTCGGCACTATCGACCAAGCTTAGTAATGTGTGCGAGGGGAGGAGGATACGACTGATTCTGGATTTTCGAGGATGCGGTTTGGCAGTGTTTGGCGAGACAACCTTTACCTCAAGTTTTGTATCAAATCTTCTAATCAACTGCATGCGGTAGAGATCTTCATCCAACTTGCCTTGGTGTTGCTTTTTTCCAAATCAGCCTGGAACAACTAGAATGCTGGGATGAGGGTAATTTGAACATTGAATACTGGCCTAAGATGTGAAATTGATATGTCGAGCATCCGGCCTGAACCTCACAATCTAATACTTTCATGTAGCCTGGGTATATATAAATTTTGATAAGATGCAAAAAACCTTAGTGGTCAGGATGGGTGTCCCACTAATACCATACATGTTATTGCTGTGTGTTGTTAAAAGAGTCATCATTGTAAAAGAAGATGATAATAATAAAACATAAATTGTAATATTCTTTATTTTATGTGTTAATTTGTTATCGAGACAACATAGAACGTCCCTTGGGAACAAAGAAAATTAGATGTCACTGATTCGATTGGAAATATTCAAGAAATCTTTGCAAGAGAACAAAAGATCTGGTGAAGGGCAAGATAGGGATGCTGTGCCAGTTGTATCAGTTGGTCCCCTGTCAGCTTGGATGAGGGAGATGACAAGAAACATGATGAAATCATCCATCTTTGGTCTGCTTGGTTTGTTTTTAATCAATCCGATAAGTGTATGAAAGCAAAGGGTTCATCTTGTCAGTGCAGGGAATGAATAAGAGTCAATCTGGTAAAGGGCCAACGAGGGGAACAGTACTAGTGTGGCTCATAAACTTCTGTGCTGTCTTGAACCTTTCAAATGTCCATTTTCCAGTGGCGGACCCAGAAATTAAAGAAAGGGGTGGGTGCAGCCCTCCCAGAGAGGACAGAACGTGTGATCTTGGAGACAAGGGGGGGGGGGGGGGTTGGTGCCCTTGTACAGAAAAAAATGGAAATTTAAGCACCATAATGTGTCTTCTGGTTGAGGGCTAACATATGCCTTTTTTGCTGTTACACCATAAAAAATCTTTGTTCCACGAAAAGGAGGGGAGCATGCCTAAAGCACCATATGTAAATCTGTCCGTGTTTCTATCGAGTCAAATGGATCGTGACCTGCAAGACATGTAACTGTAACCCAGTCCTCCGTGTCACAAATGGTACCAGATTTGATATGTGACACAGGACAACATCAGAACATGAGGTCAATAGTGACTTGCTGACAATGCAACACAGGATAACTTTCTACAACTCGCACATGCTGATTACTCTGGGAAAGCTAAGGCTGGGTAATTATGACAATGATGGTGATAATGACAGACATGGTACCTGTGCAACTCGCTGATAACTGGGGACAGGGTCGTTGGGACACAGGACAACAGACATGTTAAGTGTCTACATCTTGACACCCAAGGCTCTGGGTTTAACCAACTTATTACCAGGATGCGCACATGATTATGACAAGGAGGTATGTTCCAACCAGCTATAACCAAAGTCTTAGAAAACCTATTTAGAAAACACAATGCTTCTTCTAATATTGTCCATCGAAGTGATTGATGGTCTACTGGCTTTATAGTCCCAACCAGCTTATACTAGGGTCACAACAGCCTTGGACAATATTAGAAGAAGCATGGTGTTCACCTAATAAGATTCCTATAGAAGTGATTGATAATCTACTGACTGGTATGACTATTGTCACAACCAGCTTATTACCAGGGACCTTGGACAATATTAGAAGGGCATGGTGTTGGTAACAAGATTCCTCTGGAAGTGATTGATGGTCTACTGACTGGCCCTTGTCCAAACCATGAAGTTTTGTCGGCTACATGACTGCCCCAACCAGCTTCTATTAGGGTCAGGTCTTGGACAATAGAGGAAGCATGGTGTCTTCCTAATAAGGTTTTCGTGGAAGTGATATGATGGTCTACTGACGCTGGCATGACTAGTCCAACCGGCTTTGCTAGTGGACTGTACCAACCAGCCTGCTTTGCAAGCTGACTGTCCCAACCAGCTGACTATCCCAACCAGCTTGGCAGACACCAAAATTGTCAAGGGGTAAGATTCTGAATGAGAAACTCCCAGCTGATATGATGATAGCACGTCATTACTGATGCCTCAGGTGAGATGGTGATCTGATTTGTGTAACCATGGCAACATGATTGCTTATTAGTGCAAATCAAACACCTCTGATAAAGCAAAGTGTCCAGATTTAGTGGGGATTGAGTCTGCTATTTGGCCTTCAAGTTTTTCTGGGTTTTTCTGGTTAGAAATCCTTAATCCACAATGCCTGGTGTGATCAGGAGGACCCTTGCACCAGTTGTTCTCAATATACTCCGCCTCTGGGTAAAAGAGCCTGATCTCGGGGAAGCCTTCTATAAGAATTTTCTTCAGTTGCATGACTGAGGATAATTTTGGTCTTTCGCCTTTCGTTTTCACAAGACACCAATAAAGGAGGACTATAGGCAGGAGCAGAGGGGCGAATTTGGCCATCTTCAAGTGACTAGTATACACAGCAATGGTCCTGGGTAATGTCAGATTCAGCGCTAAATATATTCCTGGCGCAACCGCGAATCATTTCGACGTACTGTGAGGTGTGAGAGACCCCTATTGGCGACTTGATGTAACTATAACTGCCTACCTAGCTGCTGCCTATATTGTCCCTTTAAAATCATCCATGGCCAGTGTTAGTGTAAATGCCATTTTAAATATGGTGAGTGGTGTTGCCAAGGTCCAGCATGAGCATTTTTTTGAAGAGAGGTTTTTGGTTCAATGAACATGATAAACAAGTGATATAGAGCTTAGGTTGATTTCTCTAAGCACTGAGGACCCCAAGGGGTAAAATCCGTATCTCCCTGCGACTCCGCTTATTGCAAGATAAGTCCTTCCTGGCTGATAATATGATTATGATAATGAACCGTTAGGTCGAGCAAAACCGGTTTTATAATTCCAACCGTGAGCCGTAAGCCGTCTCATAAATATCTTACAAGTAAATCCCGTGTGCCGTGATCTCGATTTCATAGCCACCCGCCTGACAGAGTCACTATTTCTGACACAAACTTGTCAAAGCCACCTGCGAGTGCTTAGCGCCGCCCACAATCGGAGAGTTTTAGCCAATGAAAAATCTTCTAGCGTAAACACTTATCGGTGCGATGCTGCCAGACGTCCATACAACTGTCTGATTTCTGGATGTCAACTTCTCAACCAATGTTGGCAACGTTTTGTAGAATGGAACCAGCGTTGATCACCGGATAGTCACTGAATTTCAGCTTCATATTTTATTGAAGAGGACTACAGACATTAATGGTTACTATTCCGATCATTCTGAAAGGATTAAAGTTATATTTTAACCGCTTTCTGAAGATTTCCCCAACCGAGGAATATATCGTATGAAAATACATTGTTTCAGTTCGAATTTTCTGCAGCCTACCATTCTGGTTCTGTATTTGGAATCATTCTGTGGATTAAGCATTAATGTGGATTACAAATCTTGAGGATAACTGCAGAAAACGTCAAAGAAAACCATAGATGCTACGTCTCCCTGTACAGAAAAGGCTTAACACCCATTTCCTTTTGTCTGGCGACCCTTCGCCTACCCGCACGTGGCTTTGATTGACAGTAAATTATGTGCGAACTTGTCGCCTTTGGCGCGATGGTCGAGAAAATTAACTCCACCTCTCAATTCTGATTGGTTTATTGCTGAGAAACGGGAACATAACTAAGTACCCCACGTGGGTTTCAAGTCGATAGCAGTGTTTGTTGATAGGGCCAATCATTTGTTTTCCATATAAGGCAAGTTTATTTGCCTACTGCTATTGTTACTCATAGCTAATACCGCGTGCAGACTGTGCAAGAGTACGTGTGTGGCATCTGGCAGTGTTCGATCGCCAGATTTTCGCGCACATTTTGCGCGTTTAGTCGTGTTTTCACCACATATTCTATACGTGTGCATATCTAGGATACAAGATACGGAGTACAGGTATCCACTAACAGACATTCTGGAGTCTATGAACCTATAATCTGGGATTTATCATAGTTTTTCGGACGTACTGCACGGAGCGACATTGTTCGGAACACGAGTGCGCCTTCGATTATCTCTGGCCAGTATACGGCCTTTCTTTAGGATAAAACATCAGCCGTGGAACTGTTCAGATACGACGAGATGTATCCCAATCCACGTGTAAGTACTATATCTACAATCTGTCCGCTTTTTTTCCGCCAAAATTTCCCCCATTTGCCATCAAAATCGACCGAAAACGAACGGACATTCCGATATTTTTCACTGCAAAACTGCATGTACAGGGTGTGCGTATAGTATGCCGCTCAAGCCGCCACATTTTACACACTACTTAGTATACTCCCGACTGATAAGCTGCCCGTACTACTGCGGTTCCTTTGTTCAAATCTGCTGATAGTACATGTCTGTGTCTTCATGTTTTTAGGGTCCACCGCCCCAGCCGGGTCAGCCCTTCAAATTCACTGTGGCAGAATCATGCGACCGCATCAAGGAAGAGTTCAGCTTTCTCCAAGCGCAATATCACAGGTCTGTACAAAGAGCGGACGGAGGCTCCATATGGGAGGGTGCCGCCGCGTCATATGCAGATACAATGTATCTCGTTGTGAATGTGTATTGGCATTTTTGCTTAGAATGCTTATTATCTTTTAGCTTATTTCAGTGGGTATTATTGGCATTTGGTTCTGTGTTACTGTGTTCTTTGTGGTCCCATTTTTAGCACTGCAGACTACATGATAGAATGGTTTGGCAATGATTTACGATACTGTGCCTGCTCGATTAAGCAACAAATTCAATGTTGTTTGCTGCTTTTGCATGGCAAAGGCATGTGAAGAGCCTTGATTTGATTGATCATTTGCATAAAAATTACTGGTGATAATTTAATGGAACAGACACAGTATACCTGCTGAATAGCCTTTGCATGTGTGTGAACTGTAGGCCCTCTGGTATAGCACTGGAACTGGTGCCTTTGGAATGACATGAATAGGCCTTTGTTCATCGAATTTCTCATTGTCCTGAACGATTAAGAAGCTACTTGTGATGCTGATGATGATAGTCTTGTTATTTTCCTAGTATACTATATAGACCTATACCGGTATCAACTTATTACTGGATCTGGTGTATCTATCTGGTTGCTGATTGTGTTGGTTGGTGAGTGATTTAAAAAAAAAGTTAACTTTGTTAAAAGATTGTGGAATATAGGCTAAAGAGAGGCCTACATCATCATTATTGGCAAGGTCATGGGCACCAAAGTTTAAGATAATTGTAGATTATGAATGTTGGGCTTGTTTTGGAGTGTGTTCTGGTACGCCCTGTGCTATTTTGAGCCCATTCAGTCACTTGCCTCTGTCATTGGCTGGTTTATTAAAGGGGGAGGAGTTAATCTCTTCCTGAAGTGTCAACTAGCTGTCAGTGGGCTGGGTCTATTCAATAACAACTGGCAGTGACCAACGCACCGGGCATGTGTATCATGTGTGTTCTAGCAATATAGATTTTGTGTTGTGTCAATTTGTTGTGAAATGGGTCAGCATCAATACACATGGGCAGGTTGTCTGATGATCTGGGCAATGGCAGCTGTGTGCTGTGTATGCCAGATCTATGGATTTATAGTTGAATTGAATATGGGATCAAACTACATCATTTCCGATCAGGGAGTGTTAATGTTTTAAACCAATGAAATAAAGTGAAGAATGCTGTTTGATTGCTTATACACCTTTTTTTGCACTGCAATAGGATTACAATTAAAAAACAAAAAACAAAATGTGATTAATTTTATTAATTCTTGGGACTTGCATGCAACTATGAGCAATCAGCTAACCAGTTGAGAATCGAAGCCGTGTCATTTCATATGTCATTTCAATCAGCAGTATTGTCCAGTATGATAAAAAATCATATTCCTGCTTTACCAAAGACACATAATTGGGTTTATAAACAAAAAGTGATTTCAACTGTTGCCTACCATAAATCTAGTTGTTGTCGTTGTTGTCCACAGTTTTTAAAGGATCAGTGGAGTATAAGGGTGTAATAAATAATTTTGATAATTGTTGTGAACCATAATCATATTTCATTATTTGTTCCAATTTGCAGCTTGAAAATGGAGTGCGAAAAACTTGCACAAGAAAAAACAGAAATGCAGCGACACTATGTTATGGTAGGTTTTATGCTGTGGCCAATGCCCTGTTTTCTTTGGTCACTTGCTTTTAAATTTGTAAAAGAAGTACAGTGGAACCTCCCTTTGCAGACACCTCTCTCTTAAGGACCACCTCTCCATCAAGGACACTTGGTTTGGTCCCAAATTGGTTGTTTCCATTCAATTTGACCTCTCCAAACAATCAGGACACCGCTCTATCAAGGACAGCATTTGTCAGTCCCGAGAGTGTCCTTAATAGAGAGATTCTACTGTACTCTTTACTCTTGTCAGTCCCGAGGGTGTCCTTAATAGGGAGGTTCTACTGTAATGATGATAGGCTATAATTCCAATGGATCATTCATTCATCGTGCATATATATCTGGCGAAGCTTATTATTTTTTTAAAGATACTAACTACAATATCGCCTTCTTTTCCAGTACTACGAGATGTCATACGGACTAAATGTGGAAATGCATAAACAGGTAAGTAACAAAACTCAGATACAGTGAATGTGCCAGTACATACAGCAACACAGCATAGCGTATGTAGTACCAGTACATACACAGCCACTCAGATACAGTGTATGTGCCAGTACATACACAGCAACTCAGATACAGTGTACATTGAATGTGCCAGTACATCCACAGCAACTCAGATACAGCGTCTGTACCAGTACATACACAGCAACTCGGATACAGTGTATGTGCCAATATTCAGATACAGTGTATGTGCCTGTACATATGCAGCAACTCTGATACAGTGTATGTGCCTGTACATACACAGCCACTCAGATACAGTGTATGTGCCTGTACATATGCAGCAACTCGGATGCAGTGTATGTGCATGTACATACACAGCCACTCAGATACAGTGTATGTGCCTGTACATACACAGCCACTCAGATACAGTGTATGTGCCTGTACATATGCAGCAACTCGGATGCAGTGTATGTGCCTGTACATACACAGCCACTCAGATACAGTGTATGTGCCTGTACATATGCAGCAACTCAGATACAGTGTATGTGCCTGTACATATGCAGCAATTCAGATACTGTGTCCGCTCAAGTTGTGTACCCGTACATGCACAGCCAGATGAAACTTGGGCAGACCAGAGCGGCTAGAGCGCCTAAGTTATTTTCAAAACAATCAAAGGAAAACTGGTTGAGGGTGAGGAGTTGAAACTCTTGTCAACTTCAAGCTGATCATGGTGCTGTGGCTGATCAGACTGTTGCTACATTGTATGGTGAAGAATTTACAATTAATGTGACAATGTATCTTTCATCACATTCATAGTGGAATTCAGTAATTCCAATTCCCAGCAAACGATGTAGCATTTTTGTGAGTGTTTTGATACAAATTGCCACTTTCTTGCATCAACTCTAGTTGGGAATTCTTGTTACTGATAAAACTCCCAGTGAAATCCTATTTACTGGTAGTATTTGTGTCTTTCTACCTCTTCTGCTGTTTTTAACACTTTCAGCGCCATCCGACGTAACTTTACGTCTTGCAAGTTCACACGGTTGAGCCATCCGACGTAATATTACGTCGCATTTTTAAATTTCCCGCTTTGTCTTCGAGGCGACTAGCAGCGCAGTATAGGGGAAAATAATTTAACTATACAGCGCTTGAGGTGATAGTATGATGTTCAGCCAATGTGCTATTTATAGCCAAGATCGTCTGCATTCGAATAGGCACAATGGCGGGTCGAAGATTGATGACGGGGGCAGATGTAGCCGAGAGTATGCCAAAAAGCGGGTATTCGGAAAGACACCAGATATTACTGTTCTATGTGTGGGGTATCATTGTGCAAAATCAAGTGCTTTGCTGACTATCATTCCAAATATGCATTGTAAAGAGATCTAATAAAGAAGAACCAACACAGAAAATTTCATGTAATTATCTTTATTCCTTCTATTGTTTTCATAATTTTGAAAAAGGGTAAAAAGGGGCGTAACCTTGGCCCCTGGGGGAAGTACGTTAAATATGGCTGGGCGCTGAAAGTGTTAAGGGTGAGCGATTGCTTGAATAAACCATAGTCCAAAATGACCCTCCCCTCCATCTGGTTCATTGCCAACTATGCCAATAAATTACATCGAGATGAGGGAGCAACTGCAGTTTGATAGGACTTTGGGGGAGGGAGTTTGGCATTACGACAAGTTGGGGCTAAAAGTACCCCCTCCAAAGCACCTCTGGCACTCAATGTCTTTAAAAATTACGTTAGATATTAACCACTTGCTGGTAATTTCACTCGTTTGAATACTGGTTGCTATCATCGTTTTGGGTGAATAAACATCACATGCCCACCTATCTCCTTGCTCATCGAGGTGATTTGGGTTGTGTTATTTACTGTTTCTCCTGATGGCGTACAGGCATTCTGGAGCTTTGAGCGGAGATAAGCTACATGCTTCGGGTAATTCTACCAACAGAAACATGTAAAGCATGCCCAGAGCTGGTTACGGCAGCGTGGTTAGCGACTTGTGCTGGTTGCTATGTGAGTTTCAGTGAGATGTGAAGGATGACGTTGTATCATTCACTGGCAGTGGCACTGCACGGTTGTATTGCTCTCATTATTGGTTAGCACTAACTCTGATTCTGAGCGATTCCATCGATTGGTAATCAACAGTCCATGGACTTTGGGATGCGTGGCCCTACTTCTTACTGGTCAGCCTCATACACTGGTATAGATTGGGACAACTTGAACCATAAACAGTATGTCACTGGAACCCAACTGATTACAACTGGAATGCTATTGGTTACCCGTGGTTACAATGCCGCCACTGCTTTCCACTGGAATTCCATTGGAAACTACGAGGGCAAATGTATAATGTAGTGGACCCAAAACTGGTTATCGCTGGTGCTCCATTAGCTAATCACTGGCTACCACTGGTTTTGGAACTAAACATGTTGGCCAACACATAGAATTTGGATTGCCCTTAGGGAACACCCCTGGATTAAGGTGTGGGGCAGCTAAAGCAGTGCTCTGATATACATGTACAAACAGACTATCTTATCGATTGATCGAGATGGATAGAGGGTGTACAAGTCTGATGCTTGAGTGTGCACCAGATGATAGATCACATGGTGTCATTTTATCTTGAACTTATGCTCTATCAAAAGCTCTTTCTGTTGGCGTCTTCCCCCATATGTATAGTTGATGGAAGGGGGAGGGGCTGTGAATGTCCTCCCTGGCAGTGGGCCTACAAAAAGCAGATTTCTTTGCGATCGCGCATGGATGATATGTTAGGGTCAAAGGTGCATTCATGCAATGAAGTTGGTGTCTTCTGCATCAAGTCTTCCCTGGAATTGTATTCCAAACGTATGTCTGACAATCTACTACATGTACACTCTCCACAATGGTAGTAGACAAAGCATTTTTTCCTTGGCTCTTCCGGCTCTGAGAGATGATGCCTCGAATCTCTACAATACAAGCTGAAGGCACTTATCTGTACCTGTATCACAGGAGTTATCTCCTCTAGAGATTGAAGTAGGGGAGCTCTTATGGCTGTTATGTTCTCTGAACCTCTCCCATGTTTCACTAATGTGCACAGTAGCGTGGTGTAAACAGTATGGCTATGCTTTGCAGATGCTATATTATAGCTAATCTTGAAGTGGAAACTCTTGTCTCTACTGGCAGTTATCTCGATGTTTTTGCCAATAGATAATCTTGCCGAATGCATGATTGTTTCCCAGTGGGCACTTAGTGTTGATATGAAACTAACAGAATAAATTTTTTTTATGGACGAAGATTTCGAGTAGGGGAATGTTATATTTACAAACAAACTAGCCATATTTCATCATGATGTGCATGGTGCTGCTCTGACTGATACATTAGTAATACACATGTTCCTCCCTTTGCATATGCTAAGAAGAAGTATATAGTAACCTGAAATCAGGATGTTTTCAAGACGTTGTGACATAATCCATGTAATCACTCAATGCAATTGTTATTTGTTGTCACCTCCCTGAACTGATAGTGATGCTGTCATGGCCATGTGTGGTACTGATGAATATTTAAAATCTTACATGTAGTGTTTGTTCAACTGGTGTGCCTACACCATGAGCTCAGTGAGATTAGACAAGCCATGATTGTGAAAATGCCTGTCAGATCATGTGTGTGACATATTCATCTGGTCTGAGGTGACACTATATGTGGCACAGGGGTCTTGCTGTTCTTCCAGTGGCACCTTTCGTGTCTAATTTCCTATTGTGCATCAGGTAATTATGGATGGGACAGTCCATTGTTATATAGTGTCAGATGGAAGGCGGAAAAATCTGCCACTGATCATGATTTTTCCACACCGTAGAGATGAGGTGTCTGTTCCAAAGTCATGGTGAAAAAGAGGTAGTTAATATCTGTCATCATTTATTGATCATTGTCCTTTGGGACGTTTCAAATGCCAGCATGCCATTATGACGTTGACTGCTTGAAGTATGATGAGTTTCCTGGTTTCTTAATGATATATACCAGTCTTACCTTTTCCTCCCCCCCCCCCCCCCCCCCCCCCCCCTGCTGGATAACTGGGTTATAATGAAGACGACTGGGACTGCATCAGTTCTTTATCTCCCAAGAGTTCGGCCTAACCATGCATAGATTTCTCTTAATGCCAATGTGACACCGATCCCTTTGTAATGGCACTGATGGATTACATGTGAAGTTCACGGCAGCCATGTTGGCAGTGCCTTGGTCTTGATAAAGTGACACCTTCAGACTTCTTAACGCTTGCACATCAATGACCTTTTGTCCACCATTATAACATTCTGTGTCCCCCATCGGTGTCCCCAGGGGGTATTGAAGGTAGCGACTCTCGTCTCATTTGCATAATTGAGTTGATTTGCATATTACTTGTCAAGCTATAATGTGGTGGTCTGCTTCAATGAGTTGTGCCGTTATCTCACTGATTAGCAAAGGCTGTTCTAATTAATGTCCACCCACCTATAGTCACAGTGGGATGGAATATATTGGCAAAGCAAGAAAAATGTTGTTGTGTATTGTTTCATGCCCTTCTTTGAGTTGTTAGCTTTGCCCAGGCAAAATGATATTGCATTCGTTGTAGCCTCACCTCACCCGGGGCCAACCATGGCTAAACGTGGGTATCTGTAATCCAGTATAATTCTTGTTGTCTCCTGACCCCAAAGGTGGATGCCCCAGATCCACAAACATGTTTTTTTGGGGGGGGGGAGTCGGGGGGTTACTTCTCCAAGTATTTTAGACGAATTGGGGGTAAATTAAAGGGCTAGATAGATGGACTCTACAAAATAATCCTAGCACATACACTGTCAAGGTCTGCATGGTGTTAAATGGTTACCTGTTCATCCAGCTGTTAGTCTCCGTGCACAGCTGCGATGTACACACTGCTCAGCATGAGTTCTTGGTCATGGTTCTATTCTATTGATGTGCGAAGTCACACAAATGTATCGGCTCCCACTGGCTGCGGTTTATTGACTTTGTATTACAGTAATGGCTTTACGTGGACGCAAAATGATAATATCGGGTGAATTAAGATGAAAGCGTGAGCTCCAGAGTATACGCTAATTTCCCATGATCCTCTATTTCAGACGGAGATTGCCAAACGCCTGAACGCAATCTGCGCGCAAGTGATTCCATTTCTCTCTCAGGAGGTATGTAATTCATTTTCATTTTCACTCCTAATCTAGACAGCGTTGTGAAGACTTTCCACCGGGGACCGGGCAACCTGAATTGTATTATTGCGACTGATCGCAGTTTCTTGCTGCCAAGTCGCAATGCTGACGCCGGGAAATATCCCAGTGGAAGTAGTTGCAAACACTCTCATCCCGCTCCGGTCTCCAAGGAATCCTCTACACCACCGTCATTGAAGGGGTACAATCATTCGTGTTCATTCTATTTACAAGTTGCTAAAGGAAAATAGAACGTAATGCGATAGAGTCGTCAGTGTACATGCAAATTCACTGAAAGTTGGTATGTTTGTCAACACAATATCATTTTCGAAAGTTATATTTATTGCATCTTCTCACAATTCGAAATTTCAAATTCTATTTCAAATTTGTCAAATTTTTTAACAAACAGAGTTGGCCTTTAATGATTGATATTTATCATGAGCCGGTTTTATGTCGCTAAGTAATGGCTGTCTGATTGTAAATATTGGATAAAACCGTCCTGCTTCTCTCTAAAATAAAGTCTGCATCTAAAAAAGTTGTGATGGTATGTCCCATGTAATTTGTAAAATTTGGAAGATTCAGTATAATGCGTGGGTTAATTGGTATCCCCAAAGGTTCTAAAACTCCAATGAAACATTTTCAAAAAAGGTTTTCTATGAAATATTTGTGGTTTTGACCATGACTCTCTATACCGTCCTTTGGTTTGATAATTATCATATTCAAAAAAGCAACGGAAAAGCATTCTCTGCTGTTTGTAAAATTACATAAGATTCAGATTTGTATATCTTATGTTTGCAGCATCAGCAACAGGTGGCAGCAGCAGTAGAACGGGCGAAACAAGTGACCATGACAGAACTCAATGCTATAATTGGGGTAAGTGACACAACTTGATGTGATAGTCATATAGTACTTCTGTCTCCAGCTGTAGCGTATCCCATCCACTTGCATTTGGCTTTTAAAAAAGCACTGAAAACATTTCCTTATTTTATTGTCGAGTTGCTCACTGTTTAAAAAAAAGCAGCATCATAACTGTTTTTGGAACACCCTGTGTAAGGATATGATGAAAGTTTGAGTATTTTTCTTATAAATATTCGCAGAGTATTTTTTTGTATTCCTCTCCTTTTTAATGAATCTGATTGTCGTTGATGTAGTAGTATATCCTTTTGAAATTCAATGTTTGTCTTTCTGTGTGTTTTTCAATGTTATAGCTTTAGTTTTGTCTTAAAATCTGTTCTTTGCCTAATATCATTTTGTTTTGTAGGTGACCTCTTGAATTTTTTAAAAATTGACTGATATGTACTGTGTGCAACATAATGTCTCATGTTGTATACCATTTACTAATAGTATGATGGTAACTTGATTCAACAGAAAGCATCAAGACATGGCACTAGGTGGCTCTCACCCAACCAAGGCTTAAGTCCAGCTCTGATTTGGACAAAAGAGAGTTGCTGCGATGTCAAATTTGATATGTTTAAATATAAATAATTTTGCTCAAAGACCTAAAATTGAAGTGTCAATTGATGAAGAAACACTGAAAAAAATGAATAATGTGTATTTACTCCTGGCTGTATCAAACTAGGACATGCAGTGTTGATGATGCAAGTTGACACAAAATGAACTTCCTGGTTTTGCCTGTTGATTATCTTTGATAACATCAATCATAAATTCTCCAAATTCATGTCTAGCCTCATTACCTGCATTAGCTTATTCAAATCGGTTGTCTCACCAAATATCACAACTAATGCAGACAAACTACAATGTAGGAAAAATGTAATGATCACAGAACCAGAATTTGGTAAAGTTATAATTTAAATAAATTCAAAACCAACGGTAGAATTAGAAAATATGTTTTGTGACACCCAGTATTATGGTATACAGTTAGATTGCAATACCTGTACGAGTTGCTGCAAATTCTGTGTCTTCATCACACCACCTCGCCACCATGTTATATGTTTTTACACTGAACGTGCAAGGCAGCCAGGCAGTTATTGAATTGCGGATGCAATATTTATGAAGGACGGCAGTAAGACTCCTGGCAAATGGCAGCAGCGCTTAGGTCTCCTGGGGCACTAGCAAAATAACCCATGGTGATTGCGTGATTGGCACTGTTCAGTAGAAAACAGCTGCCAAGCCTCCCATGTAGATGGTAGGGCTGGGGCGAATTTCACTTTCATCTATTTTGGCTGCTGATGGCTTGATAAGTAGTTAACTGCTGCCGGTAAGCTTGCTATGTATGTTTTTGCTGCCGCTGATTTGAGAAGTGGAAAAAAAAGAAGGTAATCATATTGTGAGGAAGGGTGGTAGGGAGTTCTGCCTTGCTGGCGGGGTTGGCCACCATGGGACAGACAAAAGCCAGTCAGCTAGTCAGCACCTTTGTAAAAAAACAACACTTGTCAGTCGGGTATACAAATCGAGAGGTTACGTTACTTAACCGAGTGAAATGCTTTGTACAAGCATTTCAGTTGCTTTCCTCTCAGATCACACCCAGGAGTTTTTGGCCCCTGTGACAGGGGTGGGGCGGGGGGGGGGGGGGGGGGGGGGGTGAAACAAGTGATACTGTGGTATGCTGTCAATTATGCATAGACAGTACTTGTATAGCATGACTGAAGTTGTCTGAATTTCCATTTTGCTGCTGATTGATTGTACAGATTGTGTATAGGCAGTGACAAATCAAACTAATTTCACATGGTACAAATGGCAGACACTAGCTGTAAGCATATGAATGTCTCATTTCCTGGCCATTGTTTTATAGGCTTTTTGATCATGAAAAATGTATGTGAAAATCAATAAGACACGGATTACTCCTGTCCCGTGTCTGTATTGACTGAAGGAAACACTAAGACAGAAGATAACATGATTTTAACAGGACTGAGTAGGCTCATTTTGGTGCACTTAGTGGGAGGATTTCCGCAAGCCTTGTGGAATTAGTCTAATTGCACTGCTAGTGGAATGGATGGTAACAAGATGGGGGAGAGAACCCTTGAAAGGATGGTGAATTTACTCCTTTCCCCTTAAGAAAAACAGCGGAGAGTTAAAGAAGGGGAAGTTCAGAAGAGAGGCTAAAAAGGAGTTTTATGTTACTCAAACAAAACTGCGCATAAAAAATAACGATTATTTAAATTTTTTCACTAATTTCAGGAGATGTTTCAGGTAATGTTTTTCTGGCAACCCTGCAGCGGGCTATAACATTTAGATTTTTTTCAGTTCTGTTTTATACTCTTGTTTTGTTTGCTGGCTTTGTTAGCTATGATTCTGTTGGTTTTTAGCTCACCTGGGGAGCTTATATCATCGCGTCTTGTCCATCATCTGTCGGTTCGTCCGTTGTCCGTCAACAATGGTGGCACGTTTGCTCACTGTTGAGTCTAGGAAGTTGAAACTTGGTGTGTGGATGTCTTATGACAACATGACTTGACAGACAAAAAATCATCGCCATTTGACCTACTTTCTGGGTTCCAGGTGGCCATCTTTGAAAACCTTATTTTGTCAATATCTCATGAATTCTTATAGCTAGAACCAATTTTTTACTGTCAGTACTTCTGATGAGACTACATGACATAATACACTGGTTTTTGATTTGATACATATTAACAAAAACTCTTGTCAACGTGACCTACTTTTCGAGTGTAAGTAGGTCAGGTCAAAAAGCTCAATGTCGGTCATATATCAAGACATCTTCACTGTGTGATTTTCAAATATGCATCATTGATTGATATGATCAAGATCAACATAGTGCTTATAACATTTTGACCTTGACCTAGTTTCCAAGGTCAGAAAGGTCAAACTCTTAAGTTTCACTGCAGGTGGTATGTTTCACTACTATTTGTCACATACTCGTCAAATTTTATATGTAGACACCTATTGGGCATCTGTACAGGTTGACCCAATTTAGGTCAATTGTGACCTAATTTTGACCTAGTTATCAAGTTCACAGAGGTCAAACTCTAAAAGTGTCATTGATACACAAGTGCCACATTTTGTCATATCAAAAAATCAATTTGACCTCCATGTCTCATTTCATCTACCACTAAATCATTCCCAGGTGAGCACAATGTCCCCAGGACATTTCATTTCAACCCACGCACCAATTTCCATCGGGGTAAAAATCTGCTCCGTATCTATGCATCAGTTGGGTCTAATTATTCTAGAAAATTGATCGATATTTTCGTATTTGTTTAAATAAAAGGGTCTATTTCTCTGATGTTGACATACGTTGGTTGTCTTCGTTTTGAAACTCTCACTGATAAAGTGTCTAACATGCAGTTTATCAACGTTTTATAAGGACGTTTTCATTCAAGTACCGGTATTAATTGATAAGTTTGATACCGTTATCAATCGTTATATCTGGGCTTTGCCCTTACCCCTCAGGTATTGGAAGTGCACATATGCCGCCCCATACCCGGGAATGGATTGACACAACCCCTGATTTTATTGAAATAATTGTGCTGATAAAAACAGGAATTACCGAAAGAATTATTTGTTTTTCGGATCAATGGGAGTATTTATATTGAAATTAAATATACCAATGTTTTTGTCCAGGGCCTGTACATGTTTGGTTTCAAAACTTCTTTGGTATGGTAGAAAAAACGAATCTGGAACAATTGAAATAAGGTTGTGCTGTTGGGGCAAATATCTCTGTTATGAATTACAAATAATGAATTTATAAAAATGAGGTCATTTAGTGCAATTTCTTGGAGATTCTAGATCTTGCTAGTTGTCAACCCTCTGGGGCCTCGATAAATCAGATCAGAACCCTCTATTTCTCATCAAAATTTAGCCTGAATTATAAAATGTTATTGTCGATTCTTAACTTATTGAGAATGAACTTACCCTAGGCAAACTGGAGAGACAAAAAGTGACAATTTGTATATTCTAAGTTTCACCTACAGTGTTCTTGAATTCTCTGATACCTTTTCCACTGTTGGGCAGCATCGGTGGCAGGGTACCTAAAAAGTGTCATCATTTGATTTAGTGAAAAAAGTTTGGTGATTTTTTGGTCAGTTTGAACAATGTCACACCTTCTATGCAGGGCTTTGCCTCGCCATGATTCAGTTCTTTAGCAGTTCCTGATCAGGTGCTGCCCCAGAAATAAACAAAATGATAAAATCTTGACATATACATTTTCAGATGTCACACCTATTGTATTGGGAATATATCAAATCATCAGAGTGAACTTGACAGTTGTTGAGAGCCTGGTGTTCCACGCAGTTGTGCACTTGAGATGGCCAATATTTCTTTGTCTAGAAGAGCCATGCTGTTTTATTAGGCTTGTTAGACGTCAGAGCATTGGAAGATAACTAGTCTATGTGAATTTATCAATAGACATCATCAGAATAGCTCAATGGAACATCCGAATGGTGCGGTTCTGAATTAACTCGATGAGATTTCAGTAAGCTACTTTGGGAATCTCTTGCAACATTGTGCGTTTCATTTCATAGGTTTGGGTTGTATTTTACTGTCGTTGGTTGGGCGATCCTTTCTCGGTTTCTTTGTCAGGTATCTTGTGGTGTAGGTTTCGCTTCTCGGTGTAAGTTTCTGATGAGAACATCATTAGTTCGTTGAGAATTTCTTCCATTTTGGTGATGACGGTAATTTGAGGCATTTTCAATTACCGTTGGGATTTTTTTCCACTTGTTTTGAAAAATACGGTACCTATTTGAGGAAAGGTTTGTGGGGCATCGAAATAATAGCCATGACATGATTTTCCTCAACCTTGGATTGTCTGCCTTTTAATTTTTCTCTGGATATTGACTACTTCAGGGTCTCGATCCTATGGGACTGATTTTCGAAATCAGTTTGGCGATAAGCTCAAACTAATAACTAATAGTATGAAGTCAGTGGGTTCACACATGACCACATGTGTTGGGTATCAATTTTAAGGAGTAAGAGAAAATACAACATACATTTGAGTGTGACAACCAGAATGGTAACCACCCTCACCCTGGCCGAGGTTTGTTTCCAAAGGTATTCCAGTTGAATTCCGGTTGTGCACATCACTGAGAATCTACCACAGTAGCCAGTGGTGCACCAGTGATAGTCAGTACTAAAAATCCAGTTGTGGACCATGCAGCGCTAATTTGGAACTCCCTTCAGGATGTTCTTCTCTCCAGGATTCAGAATTGGCTACCTAAACCATTGGATACAGCTACTGACTCCGGTGTTATAATCCTTGGACTCTTAGTTGTTTGAAATAAGTGGATTGTGTTGTGAAAACCTATGTCTGCATCTCAGTTGGTTGTGCTGCAAGCTGTTCATCACTAATCAACCAATCAGCGTGGATCGCATAGGAAAGTAGTACTTGCAGAAATCAGTGCATGGTCTCACTGTCCAGTAGGGCTGCTATCTGTGAAATCAGAATGTAGTTCCTCTGATATCATGCAATAAAGCTGTTTCTGTTGAACATTCTGATAAACTGGAGCCTGATATTTTCGCCGGCATGGATTTGGGCATCCCATTGGCTCGCTAAACCCTGAAATGTGGCGGATGTGAGAAATCAACACAAAAACTTCAGGCCCCCAAACCATGAAATTATCATTGTCATTACCTGTCAAAATTCTATAGATTTATGCCCTGGCTGAGGTCTTCCTGCCCTGCAAATATTAGATTCTAGTGAGATATTGGGCTGTTGATGTCTAAAGGAAAAATGGCTTAGAATATATTCGTAGTGTGTAGCCTGCGCTGCAATTCACCATCGGTATGAGCTCTTGAAATTTTACTCGATTAGTCACATTCAGCTCAAAATTGAAATAATTGGGACAGAATCTGTTGAAACCAAAGACACTTATGGTAACTTGATGAGAAGGAAATGGTTTGCTATTCGATGCTTTGTATTGGCATTTTAAGATGATGAACTTGGGTTCAGGTTTTCCATTATCACTGACGAGGGCAGCTGCATGAAGATTCAAATGACACGGTGCGCAAAAAATTTGTATTGTGACATTCGATATGAAGAATACTTCGAGTCTATGTTCTGCATTATTCAACCCCGTGCATGACGTTACAAGGGTCTTTGAGATTATCCTGTCAACTGTTGAGAAAACTGGGCAAATAATTTCACAACTGAAAATTAATGGTGCCTTGTGCACACAAAAATGTTGTCTGTAAACACCCCTATTCAAACTTTAGTGAAATGTAAGTTTATTGAATTGAGTTGGCAGCTCTTGTGGAGTTATGTGTTTGTTCAGTGATCGTGTAGGTATAGTCGCGAAAGTCAAATATTCAAAAATGTCAAGATGACGAACATTGTTGACATAATTTCCTGAACACATAGCTGGATAGAGTTGCTGGATAGAGTTACCATGATTGCACTCCTTTATAACCAGGTACTCTGCTCGCAATTTTTAACCAATCAGAATATTATATGTCGCTGTGGTGAAACATAGCTTCCTTCACGTCGCCCGTGTGATTCGCAGCAGTGGGTTTGTTATTAACGCGGCGGAGCTGTGCAGTATTGGACACAACGTTGACATGAAGCTGTGGTGTGATGTGTGCCTAAACAAATATGGCAGTATGACTGATTTTGTCAATAGCTGAGTTTCCCTCAAGTGGCATCCAACCAGAAATGGCAAAATTAAACATTGGATGAGTTGTTCCAGATTCGACTAAGCAAATACACGTCTATTGATTACCTCCTGTACGCTGAACCTTAAAAACCCTCAAGAGGTCTTGCCAATGAAATTGGAGAGTGCATTTGGCATTTGCTATGTTGCCCGGGCCCCACTTGGTGAACTAAGGGACAGATGGCTTGAAAGGTTTGGAGAGCTCTTAGCCCCTGTAGGACTGTGTAGTGGGTACGACTATGGCGGGGGAGACACAGAGAGCTCTATAAAGCAAACTGGAAGGCTCATCGAACTAGAAGTGGGCAGACACATTGCATTTAGTTGGGCTTAGTTCAGGCGCTCTCTTACAGCTCAAGTGATGTGCAAGGGTCATCTCCATGGCAATTTGAGCATTAATTGGATGCTGCGAATAATTTTCATTTCTATGGAAAACGGGTACTTAATTATTCATGATGATGTTTTTCTAGGATAATTAGGTGTGTATCTTTGTCAGTACTTCAGTTTGAGTTAAAGCCTTGAGCACTTCATATGACATGAAAAGCTCTTATTCTGTCTTTACTTGCATTACATGACTAAGTTCCTCTTGGAAAATCAAGGACTAATTTATTCAAATTGGTTCTGGTTTTGGCTCTTGAAGTATGAAAATATAAAAATGTTGAAATGCAAGAGGAGTTGTTTTTCAGTGCAATCAATTTATTCTGTGTTTTCAATGACTTCCTGCATTCCTTTTTGCATATAACTGTCAAGCAAATTAGCCGCTGAAAAACGAGGATTTGCTGATTTTAAAAATACTGACTTGTTGCACTCAGAAGCTGATAAAAAGAGTTAGATTTGGAAATAACCAAGGGGTCTGGTGCTGGGTTGAAACTAAAAAGCACCCTATGAGCGAATGGTTTCCATTGCTATGATGTAGCCATGACGACTGATAATCGCAATTGTTATGTCGTCATGGCAACGACGCCACAAAAGAAGTTGTGCATTTTCAGAAAGCTTTACCTTCCGTCTTCTTCTACTTCTGAAATACAACCACTTTGGACACCCCTTATAAATTGTTCAATGGAACTGATATGCCTGTGGCATGCCTACTTTAACCAATTTACCAAACACATTTTTTTCTTGAGGGAACATTCTTTCTTTTCCTTCATGCCTTTAGCACATTTATAACACAGACGCAATGGTTAATCTCAATTCCTTTTTGATGTTAAATTGAAAAAAATCGATGTTTCATTTTATTCATTCAGGATCCAAGTAGAAAATGGCATGACATTCAAATGAGTGCGGAAATGATAGCCACAGACATGGTTGTCGCAGCAGGGAACAAAGAGTTTGAAATATGATCACTTTGGACATCCCGCGGTAACCTAATTATAGTTAGAATTTCAAAGTGCAATTATGATTTGGCATCGGTATCAGAGCGAGCCCACCTCCTTTTGAGTTTTGAGTTTTGAGTTTTGAGTTTTGAGTCCTTGTACCAATGTTATTAGCATCAAGTGGTGTTCAACAGGACTAGCGATACCGATAAAGTAGCGAAGAAAAAGCACCGTGCCTCAAGCTTTGGGCTAATCAGTGCAGTATGACCTAAATCCCTAATCCAACTTTAATGCCCTGTATTCATGTCGATTTCTGTGACTTGGTAACATGAGAGTCTAGCTTTTGTAGCATTCAGTGCGCGTGAAATCTTCGTGAATTGATTATTTTCAACAGTGCTTTGTCAGCGCTGAAAGCTGCCGTGGAGAGCTCCGTCTACTTGGCCATTCAGTGTGTAGCCTGTGCTTGTAGGGCGCTTGTGGTACTTGTCGAATAATACACTGACACGGTAAACATTGTTGAGTACAATGTGGGTGACAGAGAATGAATAATCGCCAACTCTGTATGATGTAGAGGAGTTGTGACGACGAAAGCATAATATTCATATCGATCCAGTGTTCAGAATGTGATGGCTGTTTAGAGGATGAAATATCAGTGAAGTGGGAAGTGTTTTTATTTTTCAAGTACCATTCATGTGTATGCAAATCAAATATCGGGTTCCACACTTGAAACTGTCAGCACTCGTCTTGGGGTTGAAATGTTTGCTGGTTTTGGATTCTGTTTTTGTCAGGATGCCATCAGTAAATTTTGCTTGGTAGTTCTGCTGACCGTTTTTCGAAATTAGTTTGGGCTTGTGGAGAAAACCTGATATCCTTATGTATTCATACATGTATGCATGCTATCAGTTTATGAAAATTAACTTTTTGTCCAAGTCGTTCACCACTACTGTGATAGTGGTTAAATGGTCTGGACCCAAACACTCACACTAACTGGACAAACACCTGTATTTGTGAGGCCAGAGCCCTCTATCAGGGCTTAATCATGACTGACCAGATTCAACTTCAGTGGCACAATTTCGATATACATTCATGTACGAAAGCGATGTTTACACCAGTATACCAGTAACTTAAAACGCTATTTCATTATTAGCTGAGGAAGAGGTTATGATGATTTGTCGGCAATCAATCAAGAGCTGGTGAAAAACCTGTCTGGTATTTTCAGCTGGGTCAATTTCTGCAGCTGTCTTGATGGAAGCTTCAGCAGTTTTTTGGGTGTTATTCAGTTATGCTCCAACTAAAGGATTGATATTCCCTGCATGGTTGCATCAAATTTTTCAGTTCATCGTGGTGTGTTGGAGATCTAGCATCAAAAGTCTTGTCTATCATTTAACTCTTGTCATATTAATGGTGTCAAACTTGATATTTGACAATGTCAATTTGTTTGATTTGCGGATAAGTTCTCAATAGTTACGGCTTGGCATCCTCTTCCTGCTCATTATGTTCTCCTTGACCCCTTTCCTTGCTGGCAACAGTGGACTTGTCTTATCGCATGAGTTTCTCCGATAGCTAATATCCAATATAGCTATATAGTAAAACTACACTGTGCTACTGTTAATGTATCATCGTATTCTGGTTCTTTTCGTGATGGAAAACACTCCACTTGGTCATATTGGCTCACAGGAGCACTTTGCTCAGTCTCTGTGGGGAAGTAAGATCTTCTAGATCTTTACAATCTTCGAGTCTGATGACTGAGCAATTGTAAAGCTCCTATGCGCTGAACCAAGTATCGCTCGAAAACTACTTGTTGTGCTCTATTTTCTCTCACAAGTTGAAATAATAGAATCTTCACCTTCCTTGGTGTATTGAGTATGTGTTTTCTAGGTCCTAGAGAATCTTCAACACTCTTAGCTTTTTGTCCTCTGGATCTGACTAGATCCTTGAGAATCTTGGACACTCTTAGACGTGTGTGCCCTCGATCATTGAGAATCTTGGACACTCTTATATATACGTCTCCTCAATCCTTGAGAATCTTGGACACTCTTATATATACGTCTCCTCGATCCTTGAGACTCTTGGACACTCTTATATGTGTCCTCTAGATCCTAGAGAATCTTGGACTCTCTTATATATGTGTACTCTAGATCCTAGAGAATCTTGGACACTATTAGACGTGTGTGCCCTCGATCCTTGAGAATCTTGGACACTCTTATACGTGTGTGCCCTCGATCATTGAGAATCTTGGACACTCTTATATATATGTCTCCTCAATCCTTGAGAATCTTGGACACTCTTATATATATGTCTCCTCGATCCTAGAGAATCTTGGACACTCTGAGATAAGTGTCCTCTAGAACAATGAGAATCTTGGACATTCTTTGAGTTGGTGTTTGAGTGTGTGAATTCTCTTGTGCCAAACAATGGCAGCTTAGGTTAATTTGAGAGTCAAAGGAGTGCTGACACACAATATCTGAATCTGAATGGATGACAGTGGTGACGTCTGCTTATATCCTCAAAGTTCCAGCAGCAGTTTCTATTGTTACTTGGTAGTTGGACTGACTCTCATTAGTTTCTGACTTCTTGTGTTGTTTCACTAGTCAATTGTTTCTTCTTGTGCCAGGCAATTGGACTGTGGAGAGGGAAATATTGTCTCTCATGGGTATGGATGTGCCAGTCTTAAAAGCTCGATGAGCTTGGCTTAAAAAGGTGTTTTAGACTCAAGTTTACTGCTGGTTGTATTGGTGGGCAAAGAATGATTCTGCAGTGGCAAAAATGGGCAGCAGGACAAAGCACCATGAGGATTGTCCAAGTCTTTCGATTGAGACTGAGAAATGGATGGTCTCGATTCTCTCTAATCTGAAACCAGGGAGTTACTTCAAGTGGATAACAATGGTCCAGTTCTTTTCTGGCTCCTGCCCCTGGTGATCATTGGTAGCCAGGCTAGCGTTAGCTCCAGAAGATCAAGAGAGGGTGGTCATCGAGCAGTATATTCATATGAAGCTTTTATCTTGTCCTCCGGGTCTCATCCATATCTTTTCTGATGGCATCGCCAGCAGTGGTTCATCCCATCGGACACATTAACAGGCGTGCCGTGTCCAGTTATGCTTCAAAGCGGACATTAAGTGAAGCCATCTTTATGGCGCTGTCGAAAGCGACACTGCTCTACAGAGGAAAGCACTTTAGCCAATAGTGCATGCAGTGGAGAACAGGAAATTATCACTTTGTAGTTGTACTTTACATTTGTGTATGTGTTCATGACCAGCAATGACTTATGTCTTGTGCAGTTTGAAATATTGCTCTTAGCGTATAAGAAGTAAAAATGTATTCTTTGGATCAACGGTCGCTGGATATCCAGGTTTGGAACCAATCCATTGTCACAGCACTAAAGCCTTTATCTGAGGCATGGCAGATATAGATGGTGGAGACTTTAGGTAATCCCACAAATTCTTGCAAATATGATGGATTAAACAGCTGACTCAAATATGATCATGTTCTGAAGTTGTATCTCGCTTGGTGGTGGTTTTACTCGGAAGTGGAGAAGATCAGTTTTATAAAGAGGATCATCCTCCCATAGTACAGATGAACGTCAGTATTGGCTTTGACGTTGCCTCTTGGTGCCTCTGACACGGAGTGGTGTGCAGAAATGACTCGTATGACACCAATGTTGGTGTGACAAATTTTCCTTCGTGTCAATTTGCGTCAGACATAGAACCGCAACACAAGTTGAAGAGTGCTTGTGGAATATCAAACCTGGCTGGGATCAAATTCTGGCCACACCTATTATGCAGTGTGCTTGGTCCCAATTTACCTGTAGAAGGCAGCACTGGTTCTGTTATTGGTGCCCATTGGGTCTGTTATGGGTGCCTTTCCGTGTCAATTTTGCTCAGTTATAGAATCCTTATTTTGAAAAAAAACAATCAATATTGTTACCGGCTACACAGTTGTGGTCCTGGTATATGGATTGAATTCTGAGGATACTCTCAGATACCCCATACACTGATGGTTTATTCTGTGCCAAAGGATCTGTTGTTCAGTCCCAAAGGATCTGTTGAAAACAGATACAGAACAACTGAATACAGATACTGAACTGCTGAATACAGATACTGAACTGCTGAATACTGATACTGAAGAGCCGAATACAGATATTGAAGAGCTGAATACAGATACTGATGTGCTGAATACAGATACTGAAGAGCTGAATGCAGATACTGAAGAGCTGAATGCAGATACTGAAGAGCTGAATGCAGATACTGAAGAGCTGAATACAGATACTGAAGAGTTGAATACAGATACTGAACTGCTGAATACAGATACTGAACTGCTGAATACAGATACTGAACTGCTGAATACAGATACTGAAGAGCTGAATATAATAGATACTGAACCTTGCTCTTGGGATGTCAATACTAATTATGGTCGTGGC
Source organism: Lineus longissimus (assembly GCF_910592395.1). Classification (NCBI taxonomy): domain Eukaryota; kingdom Metazoa; phylum Nemertea; class Pilidiophora; order Heteronemertea; family Lineidae; genus Lineus; species Lineus longissimus. The sequence continues at coordinate 17,452,383 of NC_088309.1, read as the reverse complement.
TAAGAACGGGATCAAAGCCCGCTGCCACGGATATGAAATAGTGCACATCGTGGCTATGGCCTCTAAGCTGATATAAATTGAGGTGTTGATGAGATGGCCAATACTCAATCAATATCTCCTGCAGTCTTGATTTAAATACTCGTGTCTAAGTGCTTCCGCCCATCGAGTGTGGTCATGTGACCTCTCCCGTGATTGGTTCGCGTTGGCTATAAAAGTGAATCGGGTGTATGGTTGCAGACAGCGATGGTCTTTTGATGTGGGTGACTGTAATAGGCTGGCGTATATTGTCAAGGCTGGGTTTGATCGATCGACGTGAAATGTGTCATGACTTAACGTTTTGGCGGACCCGTACTGTATATTGGGATTATATTTCGGGCATCATTGTTTGCATTTGCTGAAGATTATCTTGTTGTCACCGATGGAAATTGACAACAAACTTAGATATTTGAGTTCTAGGGTGGCCTTCATATTGCCCAACTAGGGATGTAACCAGGTTTTGGTGAGCGTGCTGGGTGATTCACCATTTTAATATACTCATCAACTGTACTATAATACTAATCAAAATCGATATTTCAGGACAAATAATGTAAAACTCCAATGCCCCAACTTCCTTGAAATCAAACTGTATCTCGCCTTATTGTCTTCTTGCCTCAGTAAATGTCCTTGTGAATTGTGGCTATAATTGCACACCTTTTCTCTTGCAGAAAGACAGCAGAGAGAGCTTTCAGGCCTATGTGTTGGTAAGTGATTCCAGTAAGAAACAATCCGAACATTAACCCATGCAACCTGTAGTGTTTTAGCTGGAAATGAAGGGCGGGGGATAAAGGGTTAGACTACCCTACCCCATCGGAATAATAAGTGCAGTCACCAATTAGAGAAAACTAATCTTGGTGTCTCCAAGTGCAGGCTGCTGGGAACTTTTCAAAACGCCCTCAAAAGAAAATTGAAACACCTCCAAGCTGAAACACTCTGCCTGCTTGACAGTCATTCCAGTATTCTAACAACCACTCCTTCGGGACAGGGATTATTGCTTGAACTTCTGCTTTAGCTTTAGTCTAGATTTATAGTTAGCTCCCTCTTCCAGCTGGTATAAGGGCCTAGTTCATTTCATCCACTGTCAGAATCTGGTCTTGGGCGTCTTCTTGTCTGTTCCGTCGGAAGACATCATGACCAACTTCTTGAAAATGACGGATGGAATGGACTTAGTCTGTGCCTTACTTATTTATTCCCTAACCGTCATAGTTTATTTTCTCTTCCAAACTGCTATATATTTGGGTTCTTGCTTTGAGATTTCTTTACTGACTGACTTCAGAGTAACTTTTCTGTTGTGTCCTCTGCGGGTTGAGAACATGCCACTCATCTTGCACTCTTTAACCACTTCTAGAGGGCGTAGTTTTGGTCTGATGATATCATACTGCAGTAAATGCAGATGCATGCCACTAATTGTTGTGTGAAAACAGAAGTAGAACGGATAGTTTTGTGATGTCATCGCGTTATAGGATCCTGTAGTGTAAATGCGTCATTACGCACTGACTGGACTGGAGATATATACAACACTGAGAAATGATTTTAAAAAACAACTTTTCCTGCACAGTGACACCCTGTACACTTGGTCTTGATGAAATAATGACTCGACATGTATTTACATCAATCTTATGCACGTTCATGCAATACGAGGGTCAAATATTTGTCAGGGGCGGCTTTAGAGATTTCATGTGTCGGAGTATAATGCCTTCATTTTAGTAGAATCCGATTTTAACCCATTGCCTCTACTCTGCATCCTTATCCAACAAACCTTCCTTGATTTTTGTGTGGTAAATTCCTTGTTCAACTTACTTGTTTTGCATTTTCATCACTTTATTGATTTCCAAAGGCCTCGCTTTTGTTATTTTCAATTCTTTTATGAGTGGTTGTTCTTTCGAATGGAAAGCAAGTAATTGTGGCTAGACATACATAACTGGTCAGAAGAGACAAGAATTATCAGTTTTATTTCGTGAACTTGTTTTCATTGCTCATCTACACTGCTTGGGACAAATGAGAATATAAGGTAAAGTGATGCAATCATAGCCCCAGTACCATTATAGCATCTGTGTACAATTGATCTGTACTACATGCAGTATTCTTCTCTGTAGGGACTATAGTTGTACCAAGGCTATAACTGTATCACATTCCCTAATTTAGTCTGTCATGGTTTCTGATTGCCAAAAAATTTAACTGTGTTAGGAGTCTTTTAAATCGCGGTGCGCATCATGTGTGCTGGTGTTTCTTCTGACCGGTGGTGTACCAATGAAACATAACTCACCATTATTGGTGATTGTCTGAACAAATTTGATGATTCAGAAGGTTGCCCCTGGACATGTGTGGGAATATCCACACGACGTTATTGCTGGAATCACTGTACTTGTAGGGTTAATTGCCCTGGTTGCACAGAGTATATGCTGCATGCACAACTTGTGCATAGTTTTTACCCCTAAGTGCATCGATGTATTGATGTCTTTATCTGTTCATGTAAGAGACCTTCGTGGAGCAGGTTGAGTTACTTGGTGCCATGCCATCGTGATATTAGAGAGGTTGCCCGTTGTTCTGACTCTCCATCCCGCTCTCCATCCCGCTATGAGATGAACTCGTAGTCCTTTCAGAACTCCACAGAACTTGTTACATCAAAAAGGTGGTTGCACCCAACGAAGAGGACCTGTTGAAGTGATGTGATGCTCCTACACTGGTGCCAGCGGGTTGCCGCCCACAGCACCAAGGCTGTCTAGTCATTTTCATGGCTGTGCTTAGTTCACGAAGGAGAATAGTTTTAGGGAATGGAATCCGACTGAAAGTCAGGACATTGTGCAACCTCTGTAATATTAAGCTTACATAATTCCTGTGTACCGACATGGCTGTTTCAGAAAATATCTAAATATTTGACCAACTGTTTATATGCATTTTCTTATGTTTTTTTTCTTGGATTGGTATTTTGATATAACTCCTTAATTCACCAAGAAATGTCCTGTGGCCAATTTTGCCACAAATAATGTGCCTAGCTGAAGGCCGCTGTGATCGGCTTATGTTAACACCAAAAGATTCAGCGCTTGCTGTTTCACGTTGCACTGATTAAGTCCCAAATCAATGATGGATCTTTTCCACACACAAAGATGAAGCTAATTCCTTTGTATTGCATGCATGATAAAAGCGATGATTCGGGGAAAAGTCTCTTATTGTTTGATGTTGGATTAGGACTAAACCACAAAGAAAGTGATTTTTAAGGTGTTTTTGGTGGTTTCTCGTCTTGTGTAGACTTGCCAGTCGGATTTGGCTAAAGCTCACAATGTGATTTCTGCACTTTCAAAGCTTCTTCTGGTTGACATTGTGATTGATTTTTCCGTGTGTCGTTGCGTCAAAAATGAGGAAAAAGCTATTAAGCTAGCAGATCCACTTTGAGTCTTGGCTTCTCTCTGTGGCGGCTGTTTCGATTGTAGTAATGTTGGCCACAATGTGATCGGCCATCTTTGATAAGAAAATGAGTGGCCAAGCTCGTTGTAAGTCTCGGGTGACCTGTGCGATTCCTTCGCCGATCGTCCTTTGTATTCCGAAATATGCGGCGAAGAGATTGAGTTGACCAAATCAGTTTTGGCCAGTGTGATACTTTCTGCGCAGCAGATGATTCTTCTGGTTTCAATAGCGCTACTCCTTATTGAAAAATACTGACCAAAGTTTACAAAATGGGGCATTGGTTCTCAAGTTATTTGGGTTATTGGTCCTTGGAAGTGCTAACCACTAGAAGTCGCTGGAGGAAAAAAAAAGACTAATCGATTTACACTTGTAATTTAACGATTTAGTGTGAATTTCAAAGATATGCTTATCATCTTGTGATCGATGTTTAAAAAAATGAAGATAAAAACTGGCCAGAAATTGAGTGGAGAATGTCCAATGTGAAAGTAATTTTTCAGAAGCTGCCAAATGGAAAGAGTGTTGGTGCAACAGCCTCTAATCATCAAATTATATGAGGGATGCTGTTTTTTTCCCATCCCTGATATTACAGCTTTTCAGGACCAAGCAGCCTAGCAGCGTAAAATAGTGGAATAGCCTCTCACGAGATGGCTAAGTCCCTTGTTCTTGTTCCACTTCCCTTTGTCCATATCTATTAGCTATTAATTACATCAGAAAAAGGATGTGTGTATCAAGAGGCCATAGAATGACAGATTTGCTTGCCCTGTCTTACAGTGGTTCTTTGCTAATGCTTGTAATTTTTTTCTCATTTTTGCACTTCTTGCTGGATGTGGTTCCTGACCACAGATAGCGGTGAGTTATTTTATTCGCAGCTCAAGCGTTGAAGAGTTTATTTTTTCGCGATAGAACATTCTGGTGCAGTAGACGCGTACCAAATGAGGCTGGTGTAGATCCAGGCTCGTGCGCTTCATAGCCTCAAAATGTAACCAGTGGTGTCGCCAGTGGACCCATAAAGATTAAGTCCGTCATACAATTGGCTGCAGTAGGTTGCCAAGCTTGTACCTGAAAAAGGGACGTTGTAGTAAACCAAAAAAGATACTGTATTTGGCTTCATTTGTTCGAGAATGTTAAACTTGATTGGATTTCTCTATTAGCGTTTTCTATGTGTGCAGTATGTTCTACCAAATGACGAACTCTTCAATACTTTTTGGTTTAAAACCCTAATAATCTGCAGTTTGTGGTTCCAAGTGCTGTGCTCCTACTCTGTCAAAAATACCTTATGTGACGTTTGAAGGGGTGACGGACTTACATTCTATAAAAACCTTCCTGCAGTGTATCAAGCACCATTTGTGGAAGCCTGGGGAGGGTGTTGGGTTTGCATGTTGCCGGCCCATAGTGCTAAAAAGTCTCTGTTACCATGTTAAAATGATAACTCTAAATGGCTGCAAATATTGGTTGTCAACTCAACATCATTCATGCAGGAATTCACAATTTTCTATAGCTACTGAAAGCTGTCTGTAAATTGCACTGCTATCAACTGAGTGCCTTTGTTTTTGATCTGTTTTTGACCAGTTTTGGGTAAATGAATTGAAATGAACGAAAGACTATTTTGCTTTCCAAATATCGAACAACGGTTGACTGAAGGCCTGAACAGCCCGGGCCGAATTTACAAAGGGTGTTTAGCTTAAAACAGCGTTTAATGTCTGAATAGACAGAGTCAGGGCCTTGCAGGGTTTCTTCATGAAAACCGCATTAGGCCCTGAAACTGATTATGTAGAATTTACACGCGTCTAACTCTTAAACACCCTTCGTAAATTCGGCCCCCCATGTTTATATACTGTCTTTAAAAATGTGCTTTTCTTAGCTAGAGTGCTTTGGTGTTAGGGAGAGAAATAGAATTTCCAGTGTGTTGAGCTAGGTAATGGGCGGTTTAAATAAAGAAAGATGGCGCTTGCTATATCGATAGATAAAAGTCCAGTTATTGACTTGACTGGTCAACAGCAAAGGGCTGGGACCCTCAGAGGTCATCATCCTTTATATGACTTGCAGTGACAGTAGAAAACGTTAGATTAGAAATAACCAATTTCTGATGGGAGACAGGATGGAGTAACATGCGCTTTTAAGCTGGCCTTGCTTTTGGCAGCTTTTGCAGCAATCATCACAGACAGTACATGTATGCTGTGTGTTATGATAATACCGTATTACCATATGTGAGGGTTGGTTTGTGTGACATGAATGAATTACGCCAACACCTGCTTTTGAAGTAGAAAAAAGTACTGTGTACTGAACATGCTTTGTAAATCACTTGTGAGGTAAAATATACCCATGGGAAGCCTGCTCCTCTCGTTGCCTAGAACACAATGGAAATGGTAGCTTCCCAATTCCCCACTTTGTACCAAATTTTTATTTGTGGTATAACGGAGTGCGGGTCAGGATGGGTGATTTTAGTATGAGAAATTGGCAGAGAAAGGGTTAAAGGGACTTAAGGCTCAAAAAGCAGTTTGAAATGGTTTGCTTCACCAGACCAGTTTTTTTTGTCTCATCATGTGATAACCATTGCGGACAGCTTTGCTGGGTGCTTTGCAATGCAAAATGGATCTTTTGTGTAACGTCAGCATTTTGCAATTTATGAGAAATCGTTCATGTGATAATAAAATATTTCCAGTCAGTCCGCAGCGGTATCGTATGTGATGCAGTCCAGATCACAATTGACATCCCTTAAATCGTGTCACTGTGCACGTAAGTGGCATATAATATACATGCAATTTTTGCAAAAAAGAGCAATTAGTGTGTACATTGTGTGCAACTGACACGAAGCAGAAAGGATGTCAGTTGTGACTTGGACTGTACCATCGTGTTAGATTTGATGGCAGTTTTGTCTCGTCTCTTTCTCCCCACTTTATAAATTTAAATTGCACCCAGATATTTTTTCCTATTTATAGGTTTTGTAGATAATAGTCATTGTTTCGCTTTGTGAATGCATTTATGGGGATCATGGCTTGTGGCATAATCAACTGGTATGTTTTGTGTACTAACAGTAAAATGGATTTTGATAATGGAATAAAGGTTAACGCTACTATGAATATTAATGAAAACTGAATGTAGACAAATTAAATCATGAACTTTAAGAGACTTCATCAATAACCCGAGAGTGTTTTTTCAATGCGACATGTGATATTCTGGTTGTAAAGTTGAGTTGTTATTCTTTGCCATTAAAAAACGGTAAAAAAGGATAGGTATTGGAAATAGTTTAAATTGCAGTAGTTTTTAACGCTAATTGGCATAATGGGGAAGAAGTGGGGCAAAGTGGCGATAGCATCTGAGAGGGACGTTTGTGGACATCATCTCAAGACCACTGGGCAGCCATGGTCTCCAAATAGGGTACCAAGGGAATTCCAGTAGTATCACGCCATTTCTTATCAGATTCAGTTCATGTACATGTTTTCCCAGTGCTGCCCCACATGTTATTGCAGGTATCAAAAGTTTTCCTAAAGGGTAGTCCCAATGGTATTTCTATCATAAAAAATCATAAATTGGTTTCCCAGTGGTCTTCCAGGGGTTTCAAACTTTTGGTAAAGTTATCTCAGCGGTGTTCCAAGGGTATATATGCCAGTACTAACATTAATATGATATCCAGTAATGTTATCCCAATGTTCTCCCAAGGGTATTTCAGTAGACCCATTGTTAAAAGACATGGCTATCTGTAATACCGGTGGAATTCCAATCCTGGCAAATGGTGTCTCAGTACAGTAATTCCAGCTTCCAATCTCTATGTTTGTTGTGAGGGGAGGGCGAACGGAGAATAAACAAAGAAATGCAAGAGTAAGCGTAGTTCAGGCTCCTTTGTGAGGAGTATCATCTGTATGATGCTGCTGGTGATGGAGATTATCATGGCATTACTATGAAATTACTGGAAATTACTTGGCAATGTCGTGCAGGGTCTAGTCATGACTCGGTTATAAAGTAGACTCGTCTACTCATTGGTGCTATTTATTTTATGGGGTGTTTGAATTAGTCTCGAGAGACTAGAGGGGGCTTTATGGGCTATTATCACATGCTTTTAACCAAATTGTCTCCAAATTGATTATCCGCCAATATGTTGCCTTGGTAACTTGGTTATGTATACAGTATGGTATTCAAGTGGTTAAGTGGGAATAGGATTTGAATTTGTAATAAATGGGAATTCGTTGGTGTGTTCACACTGGATGCGAATTGAAACCGAATTCCGTAGAGCGCTCTCCGGAATACGAATTGATTAATCCAGTTTCAGAACGGTCGCGTCACACTGGCCCGAATACCCATTCAAATTGGTTTAAAACGCGCCACACTCAATGCATACTAACGACGCGCCATCTATTATTATTATTATTATTATTCATTAACCTCCCATATGGGAGAATAAAATTTACGAGTACAAAACATATAAGTATATAATATCACAGTATCACACAGTCATTATTAAGAAGTTAAAATCGCGTAAGGTGCTTGACCATTTCCATCTCCCGGCCATGCCTATTGCCAAAGTTCGGGTCAAAGAGGAGTGTCCTCAGCGAGTCAACACCACCGTCGCTATTAGTGGAGAATCCCGGCCTCGCCCTCGAAAACGAGGCCAAAACCGGGGAAAACCCCGCCGCGACGATGTTGCTGACCAGCGTACCTTTGACCAACGAACCGGCGGCAACATACCTTGCCAGGAAATGGAAATGCAAGTCACGTGCAAGGGAGTTGATTTTTCCCTATTCTATGGCATAACGAAAAACGATTTGAGTTAATGAGATCATTTAAATACATCAGTTAACTAGTTCGGAGCACTAGTTCCCGCGGTCAAAGGTCACTTTCCATGCGCCGGGCGCATGCGCAGTGCGATCGAAAACCTTAATTCGTATCAAGCGCGTCACACTTGAAATCTCAATACGGTTTCGTTGATTCGGATTAGCTGATTCGCATTCAATTCGGTTTAAGAACCGTGTTGGTTAAAGCGGATTGAGATCGGTATGAACCGAATTGAGTGTGACGCCCCAATACGTATCAACGTTTTAATTCGAATTCAATTCGTGTTAAAACCCCAGTGTGACCACGGCACGTGTCTCAAGACACATTCCCTTGTCTATTTCTTCGACAGATATTTACAGTACTGTTCAGAAGTAATGTCAGTTTTGTGCGCTTGATTACTATACAATAACACAGTGGTGTATAAATGGATTCCCGCTTGAGGATGGTTTAAACCTGCTATATTTAGGACCTAAACGCAACTATAGATACCCGATTGAAGATTGCAGTGTTGTGCATGGCACCGGATGTTACTTCAGGCCAGTACTGTAGTCTGTCGTTTCCCTTGGCCATGTTTTCTGTCACGTTTTGCACAGACCTGACATAGAGCCTTGTCTTTACGATATTATTCCGATATGATAATAATATGGATGTAATATTGCAAACATTTGCCCAGGGAGAGACAACAAAAAGTACATAGTCTCAGAGTAAATAAAATAGATAGGTTTGCTTGGTTTAGAATTGTCGTTGACAATGGCTTGTTTGCTCAGGCGCATGGTTTACTTAGGTATGAACCGAAATGAAAAATAATCAAACAGTTTCACAGCGGAATAAATAGGGAGTTGATAACGTTTCATAATGTCAATAGTTGGATGAGGGTAGCTGTTTGATATGATGTTATTGACTCATGTTCTGATAGCGGTTGTTTACTCATCCTGAATATTTTATTTTCAACATCTCTTATTGTTTGTCGCTGATTATTATTCTTTTGTAAATATCTATCACTTTGTATGAAGTCTCAGCCCTTTCCATGCGGAATTAATTTCCAGTTCTTCTGACCAAAACAAGTTTATGGGGGAAAACTACACAAGTTACGCATAACCCTGAGGAATTCAGCTACAGTGGTGCCATCTATTGAGCATGATGCACGTACTGCAGGAAGGGGGAGGTCAGGTTGGGAGATCATGTTTGCCAGCCGCACGGAAGGGGCTCTAGGAAGTGGTATTGGCCATTTTTTTCGAAACTGATTCCAAATTTACCCAGTTTAGTGTCAGCTCCATCTCTAAACGTTGCCTGCCCCTGACTGCAAAATCAGTCATTATGGCGACTGCAACCTGCCTTGAAAACATTACTCTCCAAATCAGTGCCCCTAGAGTGGTAGAGCTTTCAGCTGTTATGGGGAAATAAAATGGCTGACTTGTGGGGTGCCTCTGTTGAATGTAACGTGACATCATGGTGCATTGTTCCCAGTAGTGAGGTAACATCAAAATCAACTATGGCTGACCCCATAAATCAACTATGGCTGACCCCATAGGTCGGCCATTTCATTTCTTTATAACAGACCTTCCCAACTGGGGACACTGTTTCGCAATGACATGTATTGGTATATTACCATCTTAAAGCTGCGCCCCCCCCCCTCCTGGGACTGATTTATAATCAGGTCTACTGGTGTGCTGGCTGTGAGAAAGCAAAGTTCAAAATCTATCAAATCTGAAATTCATACTTTATTTGTGATTTGTCTGCTCCGTACTACCCGGGGTGAAAACAGTAAATTGGCTGAATGTCCCTACAACCAATTGACAAAACAAATCAGCAGTGCCGTTTATGCAAATATGAACTAGCTAAGCTCATTCTCCATGCAAATTAAATCGACCCAATTCACCACTTATGAAAATATTGCGACCCATTCATCCGAGTTAACAATATTTTGACCCGTTCATCGGCATCACATCCAATAAAAATATTTTATTCCCAGTCAGGTAATGAGTTAAATTATTAATGCAGAGTTGGTGCTGGGTTACAGTTCTTATGTTGGCATATATTTATTGTATTTACATATTAAATATTCATCATGTCTGTATAATAAAAGTGAAACAATACATGTGTTATTGTTAGGTTATGGATTTCCATTCAGTGCCCATTTACCTACTGGGCTAATATACACTGTGTCAATATTTAGTTAGGGTATTGTCTCCAGTAATTGAAATGCACAGTAAACACGAGCGGCAGAGTGGTTCGGTTTAAATCAACCTTCTCCCCAATACAAGAGAATCAGTTTCACAGATTGCTGAGAATCAGGCAGGCTTTCCAACTTGCCAAGCTGGCCTGTCCTGATGGGAAAGGAGGAAGTTTTTCAGAAATATTGGAAAAATTGTGTTGTTGGAGGCGTCTTCAAACAAATAACGTGTTCTTCTGATCATAACGTTCTTCAAACATGGTTTGCATCAGTTTTAGAGAAAGTTTTTGAAAAATGCGCTGATGGTTTGTCCTGTGAATTGAAAAGTATGCATGAACTGGTATGTGAATTACCAAAAATTTAGTCCAATTTACCACATGGACACAGGTTATTTTGTAAATTTACCAATGACTGCACATTTTGGCTGTTCTGTGCTTTTGATGCACAATTTTCCAAGGCCTCTGCCAGGCCTGATCAAGTTCAGGCTGCTCGGTAAGTTGGAAGGCCTGCCTAATTCTCAGCAAGAGTATACAGTGTATGTGTTTTGTTAGAACTGTTGTGTTCGTCTCCTTTCTCCTCTACCCTCGGTGTTTGTATAAACTTTGATGCGTTTTCTCTTCTTCAGCAACAGATGCAAGCCCAGCATTTACCACACGCCCACGCCCCGCCCATCCCGATGACGCCTCATCCAGCCGGACTCCAGCCACCAATGCCTCCTAGTTCAGCTGCTGGTCTGTTGGCCTTGTCAAATTCACTGTCCTCACACTCGCACTCATCAGGTGTGAAAGATGAAAAAGGTTAGTACCTGTTTAATACGATTATCATCATCGTCCTCAACATTACTGACGTTTAACCCTATTGGATTTTAGGAGTCCACTTTAGGCTGCTGTCAATCGGTGCCTTGTTTCGACAGCAGCGGTTATGGTACAGCCACCGTAACCGCTTGGGGTGCAAAATATGGAAACGGACTCAAAGGAATTAAAATCACATTACATTGTTTATTTTGAAGTGTTTTAGAATAGAAATTGATACCTCACTGTTGGTATCAGTTGTTACACAAATCGCTGCTTGGATGGAGCTATCGTTTAGCTCTACCCTAGCAGTGTTTGGTAAGACTGCCAATACTTCCAGTTCGGTGTCGGTTCACTAAGCTATAGGGCTCCTCAAACAGATTTGAATTCAGTTGACCAAGTTTTTACTGAGTCGGTCATGTCGACAGTTTAGTGTTATGTGGATAAAGAGGGGGGGGGGGTTTAGGGGTCATTCTTTTCAGACTGGAGGTTGTCAAATTGGTGCCAAGACTCATCTTTTGACACAGTGGTTCATCTTTTTATCTCATGATTCAAAGAGGGGGTCGAACCCTTTGCAAACTAATGGTCATGGACAAAGAGGTTGACTTTCATAGTCACAAACACCCTTCCCACTTGTTCTGGAAGGCCCATACCAGGCTCAAGAAAGCATTTCATGGTTTTACTCAGTTTGGTTCACCAGGATGATTTCTTCAATGTCCTTATCCAAGATTTCGGAGATCTTGAAGTGATAGTGTCAGCATTTGACAGTCAAATTCTACTGTCTGTGTCTGTGACGCGTCCAGATGGCAGAGCGTTTCCTCACGAACCCATCTCACGCCATCTTGTGTGTATCTTGTCGTCTGTAGCATCACTGATCATCACCACCTATCTATCATGGAGAATAATAACGTATCTTGTAACCAGGCTCGCGTCCCTCTGCTATGGCTTCTTGTCAGTTAATTAAGCTGCGCTCTCGAAGCCGGATTTTCTTGGGTAGTGCTCTCCACAAAGCAGAGGTGGGTGCGTCAAATGCTCTTAGGGCTCCAAGCGCAGATTGATAATCTTCAGTGCATGCGTATTGCCGGCGGATTACAAAGCCCATTCAAGATGGCCGAGTGCTCACAAGTGGCTGATTTTACTCGTTCAGAACACGATAAGAGGAAACGCTATTTTCTGTTTGGGATTTCTCATCGAGTTGGAGGGTCTCCGAGAAATAGCTGAAGAAATGGCTTGGTGTGCTGTTGAAGGAAGAATATAGTGTGAGAAAATCAGGCCTCCTCTGACCTTGGCTTGATATTTCTTATAGGGGTGGTAGTGGTAGTGGCTTGAAATACACAATGGTATAATCATTGAAAACCCCATCCATTTGCCAACCTTTTAAATGGTTGTGATGTTAAAAAGGACATTTTTCCTCAAATCTTGGGCCACAAAAATATAGTGATTTACAGTAATGGTTTGTTGTAAGCCACATCACCTGCTCAATTTCTAATTTAGATTTGGGAAACAATTCTCAAAGACAAAATAATTGAATTTTCCTTAGTAACCATGGACCCCACTATTAGGAGCCACGCAGACCATTCGCTGATCATGAAATTGCAAAGAAACCCTCCTGAGGCGCAGATAAAATGTCCCCGTGTCATAAATCAGTATTTACGGCTCGTACAGGCTGTGACAGCTTCCTGGAGGGGACTTCGTAGAATACGTAAATTTATGGCTGCATCTGCGGGGACGAGTTTCATTTCCCCTCATTACGTACACGTCTACATGTATTTCAATTACGAGGAGATGCAATCGCCAGCTCATTGGCTCTGACTCATCTTGGCAATGAAAGTCTCCCACACCGCCTCCTTAGATGAGGCTTAGGGTATCTTTTGTGATGTGGGGCAGGTCTCTTGTGTGCGTTATCTATGGCATGTGCGTTAATGTGGTATCAGAGAGTTAGGAATTCAGATGGAGAGGGTTGGGGATATCGGTGTGGCTTCTTGGAACTCTCCCTTGAAAGATAGCAATGTCTGTACATGATCGAATGTTGGGTCTGCCCTGTTCTGGACTGTACATAAGCTTAGAATTAAATTGACATGAAATTAACATAGCCTCAGAACATGATGATGTATTGTATTGAAATGAACTTCGTCTGATGCAGTTGTCACGAGCATTTGTATCAGTGTGGACTTATTGTCATGGAGGGCGTGATCATGTTTGTATGTGTAGAAATCCTACCTGTTTCATGCTGTTAGCGTCATTAATGACAAAGTTTGATGTGGTTGTCGATGACTTCGGTGTTATTGTGCTCTGACTGGTGGAGGGTGAGAAGTACTAGACAGGGATTAATTAGATAGACAGGGATTAATTAGATATCGATTCAACCAGAGCTAACTGCTAAAAGAAGTAAATGGTTGGCGTATGGGTTACTACGGTGTCTCGGTGCATAAAGTTAAATCACCAAGTTACATCCTAATAACACACCTCCACATAAGCATTTCACATGGCCTATCACAGACACTCAGACTTTCTTCAGTAAAAACTACAAACAGTTGACTTGTGCATAAACATGTACATGACAAAAAGTGCTTATGAAAAGGTAGTCCATTAGCCAGCTAGAGACTGGTCACCGAAGAATCAGTTGCTCTTTGAAGTCTATGCACACAATCCATGATCGCAAAAAAGTTCAAAATTAAAAAATGCCTTTTATATTCTTGGAGCACGCTTCAACTAATGCCACATCCATTAACTTGAACTACAGTGGAAGTTCCTTAACGAACACCTCTTTATTAAGGACAAGCTCTCCATTAAGGACGCTAGTTTTGGTCCCAAATTGGTTATTTCCATCTAATTTGACCTCTCTAATCAGGACACCTCTACATCAAGGCCAGCTTTGTCAGTCCCGAGGGTGTCTCTAATAGTGAGGTGTCCGATGTATTTCTCCCCGTGATAACCATATGACCTGGTAGAACATCTTGACCGGTGCGCCAGTATCTTGTCCCCCCATGATACTATGAGGTGTGTTAATGTAACATGAGGGTAACGACACGGTCCCTATCCCTGTTGTGTAAATTTACCATTTGTGTTTGACATTTCTTCCGCTGTCTGACTATGTTGGCTTGGTAAACATATCGTCACTGGTCTCTCCATTAGTGTCACACTCGCTCTGACATCATTGATCGTCTGCGGGGAGTAGTGATGCAGAGGTTGCTATTGCAGCAGACTATTGGTGTTGAGGTCACTCGTCCTATCTCAAGTTGTATAAGGACTTAGGATTTGCCCAGAGGGGAATTTGGGCTTGGTGGAGGGTGTAAATGTACCCAACAAAAAGTGATTGCCAGACAAGACTTGTGTAAACAATGCAGCAGACTAGTGTACTACAATGCAGTAGACTAGTGTACTAATAGCTAAATTCCTTTTAGGACTATGAATGAGCACTGTGGGCAGAATTTCAAACAAAATGTCCAGATTTTGTATCCCCTTATGCATGCGCATGAATAAATATTCCTTAGTAACTGCTTAGTTACCTTGGTTACTTATCAATGCGAATGCGCACCTGGATACACAAAGTCTTGAAATTTTGTCCGACCATGGTGTTGACCATGGAGTTGTCAATGGTGTATTGTTCTGTCTAGGTAAACATCATGAATGTCAAATTTCTGATCTTAGGTAGATTTTAGACGTTTTACTTCCACTATTTGCTATATTTGACAGCTGGAGTAGAAAGATGTCTTGTCTCAACTCTAACAAGAATTCGAAGAAAACCCAAATTGATTCACTCGAGCTAAGTAGACTGTTATAACATGTTGGTTTTCAATTTGCTTTAACCTTATCTCTCTTTTCTTTCATTTTACAAACAGACGACAGACATGTAAGTACCAGTTTTTAAACACTTCGATTTTTAGTACTCCTACTTTCGCAGATCTGATTGACTCTTTTCCCAGCGTGACACTGTCGTCGCAGATTATACTCTCACCATGCCTACCACCAGATGAATCGGCAGTAATCTTCGATTGCCATGTGAAGAAAGATCATGACAGAAATGTCCATCAACGATACAGCCAGATAGAAAATGACTTTTGGCACTGCTCCATCCCAAGGAACATGCCCATCTTAACTTCTTGCCATCTTCACATGGCGTCATACAATGTCCATTTTTTCCTTGCTCGCCGTATCAGAATGAACCAGCTGCATGCACAGAATGAACTATTTGACATGTCGTTAATTATGTCGTGGCGATTGTGACAAGACTAGCGATACGCCAACGGTGTAAAATATCACTAAGCCGGTTGTACGAGTTGCGATGCACGCGGTGTACCAGGCTCAATCTCGTTGTTTCCTGCATCGTGAGTGACGGACATGTCAGTTGATGTCGTTCGGTGGCATACATGGTACGAAACGTTGTGTTATTGATTTGCTGTAAATAATTGACGCGACAACCGGTAGTGACCCTAAATCAGCCGGGCATTGATTTTCTTTGCCGCTGATGGGCTGGCGTGTATGTTGCTTCAATGGTACTTAATGCCATGGGATCATCCATGTTGTGTACACTAAACACACTCTGTATATACTAATTTAGATTTTTCATTTCTGTCAACATGGCAGACACTCCCGTGTGACAGTCTGAAATGTATTAGCAAATGAAGTTGAGAGCACAGAAAGGTTTGGCGCGTTTTTAAAAAAGCGTGGTTCATGGGGGGGACATGCCGTGTCACTTAAGTGGATGATCCCTGCTTTTATGATGTTGACTCTCATGTATATTTCAAGCCTTTTGTTTGAGGTGTTGAGTATATTTCAGGTGTTTTAAAATGTCTCCATATTCCTCCATCTTTCAAAACATTCTTGTGCTATTCTAAGTCCGTGTGACTAAGTCTGTTCAATCATTTGTGCCCCCCCCCCCCCCCCCCCCCTGTGTAGAGGAATGAGGAACCTCCAACAATCTGGGAAAGGTTGGTGCAGCCCCACTCATTGCGCACCAAAGGTCCAAAAGTACTAGGTCTGGGGGCCCTCCCCTTGAAAGAGAAAGTAAATTTAAGTGCCAAATATGTGTTTTTCCTGGCATCTGAAGGCACCTGACAAATTGCTGCTCGCTGACAAAAAGGAAAGTCGCATGCCTCTTTCGCCCCCGTAAATCCGCCACGTTTCGGCAAGTGAATCCAGTGTTTTCCCCAGTGAGCCCAACATCGCCAGCATTGTTTTCTATATCACGAAACAAATTTCTGTTCATTCAATCACTATCAAAATTGTACACACGCAATGGCCACTTTCATTGCATCCACTGAACTGTGGCGCCTCCCAACAGGTTCCATTACTCTTTTGCCCGCACGCTTTTTGTGTTGCCATGGAAAATACATTACGAGGTCGATAGTAAATTGAAATGCTAATGATAAATTTTTATAATTACAAATTTTTGCTTTGTGATTGATGTTGGAGCAGAAGGACATCTGGTGGCGAGGGTAGAAGTGACTGTTTCAGTGTTGGTATTTTGTTTTTTGTGTTCGGATTGATTTGGTATGAGATGCTGCTTGTCATGAGTGTCTTGTGATGCTGTGCGTGTCATCTTCATATTGAATAGTTTGAAGAAACAGGAGCACTGGTCATACTAGTGAGTCAGCATCTCTGTCAGATATCTGACCAGAGGACCATCAATAGTCACCAATGTTAATCTTAAATTACCACTCCCCATCAGAATGATGATGTCCATCAGCAGTTGCAAATCATTGGATGCGGAGGAGAGTACTTGGCACCTTGTTGGCTCTGCTTCTGTCTTCTACCATTGTAGTACCAATGGGCCAAAGGATTGTTTTATGGCGGGGGAGAGGGGGCAGAGGACATGTGATTTCCATTTCTAAATTTGATCTTCTAGTGAAAATGTCCAGGACACTTTCGTTTGTGGATGATTGTCATGTGGAGCAGAGCAGACGTGCTGGCCTATGGCTACTATTTACATAAAGTGTGAAGTGTCCTGAGCCATTTTGGCAAGCTTTTGAAGTTTTCCTTAACAAGCTTGAATCAAAACACAACAGTTAAACCGTTTAAAGGCTTTGTGCTCAGTCATCCAGTCTGTGCTCCTATGCATGATAATGGGCCGTAAATTTGTCAAGAATGGGGACTGTTCTTGCCTTGGTTCCAGTCCATGAGACCAAGTTCATTGTGCCTCCAGTGGTTGCCAGCGCTGTGCGTCCAATGGTGCTTACCCTAAACCCATAGGAAGCTTTGCTCCCTACTAAATAAAGAGGATTTCCAGCAAACAGATTAGCCTAATCTTGTCTTCTTATGGATTACCACAACCAATTTATTTCTTCAGTCTGAGATGGTAGTTAGGCAGCGTGTGCAAATAACGCTATGACTTGGGTCACCCACCATTGGTTGAGAGGTAGCCTGTTGTGATTGGCTATTTAACATTCTGTGCCTCCCTGTTTTGGGAAAGTAGGCCGCAACTCTGTCCTGTTCTTTGTACATTCACAATAAGATAAAGTAGGTGTTTGATTGTCTCTGTAATCTGTAAAGTGGTTTTGAGTCCTTTATTTCTGTTGTGGCCAAAGACTGTCCACTGGATGACATTTTCTACTTCAGTGACTCTAGATCTTGGGTTACAAACCAAGGGCAAGAAGCCCCAATCTCAGCCTATAGCCATTGTGCGTGAGGTTAAGGCCTTTTATCTGATTCTGCGTAACCACAGCCCTCAAATGGCCATTGATGCAGGGAGGCTGCTCACCAGCACTTAGGCTGCTACCAATTCACACCCAAAGTCAATGAACTCAAAAGATCCAGCGATCTTAGCTTATCTGTATCAATCACTCCAAAACGCTGCTTTCTTAGCCCCATAGTTCCTACATGTGTACAGGCCTCAATTTTGTTCTTTCTCTCTTTGAAGTGATTTCCACCCAATCAGCAAGCCACTGTTTGGTGTATAGCTCAGTTCCAGTCAACACAAAATTTATGAACTATGAAAATGGAAGCTAGAAGTAGTACAACTGTTTTATGGCTATGGGATTCAATGTGAAAATATCATAGATGCGCTGGCACATCAGCGACTGCAATGTAACTGAGCCTAACAACCTACTGCTCATGCTGGTGACTGACAAAACCTGGCCTGGTAGTCTTAAGTTATGAGGCAAACATCAACCACCATTGGAAATCCTGATTTATCTCAATGAAAACACATGCTCTCATTTCTGAAAATACTCTTTTGTGCTCAACTAAAGCGTCTGCTACAAATGACTATCATTTCTTCTCCCTTGCCATCTATTTTCGCATTTTCCAGAGGACTAACTTTCTCCTTGCAAGAAACGCGCTGGTGTATGACGAACACTGAACTTCTATGCAGGTGGAATTCTAGCCACGTCTGAGAACATTTCAAAGAGAATAGTGCTTGTTTTCATTGGGACTAAGATAGATTGGGTTTGGACTTCCCACTGATGTCACATTCTGAAGGACACTGTCGCATATCTTGTCCGTCATTGTCAACGAGATCGAAAGGAATGCCGCGGTGGTTTTGTCGCCATCAAAAGGCTTGTCGTCTTCATATCCGCTTGTTCTGGTCGATGTGCGCCAAAATTGTCCGGAAGATTTCCAAGTGTCGGCCCTGTCTGTCGCAGATAAAGGCTCACCACGATTGCCATTGGTTCCACCCGCTGAACATTCGATGACGTGCACTGGCAAATAGGAACCCTAGCTTATAATGAGCAGCATTCAATCCTGGATCGAGACCTTTTTATCCACTCGAGGGCGTACTTGAATTGCAGGAAGGCCAGGTGGGGTCTGCGTGAGGTAGGAGAGGTTCCGCTAGCCTGCGAGTCATTATTAGGCAAACCCTTGAAGGCCAAGAGCACATGGGTCCCTTTCATATTTGTCACATTGTGGGACTCAGATAACGCGTTTCTTGCTAGAGTCTTGTTGTTAGGCCGTGTAGAGTGGTCACTCCATTCAGTTTGCAAGTCCACTTGAAATTACCAAGGGGTTGGTTTTGTGGACCTGGGGGCCTTCTGTTCCTACTCTTCTGCCACATTGCAGAGGAGAGTGGGCGTCTGACCAAGGTAGACATTGTTGTGGAGACGTTTTTCGTAAACATTTGGTTTGTTTTAGAATTGGGATTTCATCACTGGTTTTGTTGAGTGCCACAGTCGGGGCAAGTTTATTCACATGACCTCTGTGGGAAAGGTGGAGAAATAAGAAGATAGCTTGAAAAAGTTTTAAACTCAGTCCGTAAGATCAAACAAATAGGGAGGAAAATTGTTCTGTTATTTTTGGTCTCACACTTATGGCAGGCTTAAACAGCATTATCATGTGTTAGTACAATCTACTTTTTTTGGTGATTTAACTATTTAGAGGACTTTTTTTAATCCTTGGTGTAAAGTTTATGTTCACTGACTCTAGTTATCCCTAATTGGGCAGTTCCGCTCCTTAAGTTGAGAGCCCTAGTGGCCCTCCTTTCCCCCTGCTTGAGTTTAAGCGATTTTAATGTTTTAATATGTCTTTACCACTAGCGACTTCTAGCAAAAACATAGTTAGGCTTTCTTAGAAGCCTTGTTGAACATTTGTAATATGAGCTAAAGCTGATGAACAAATATGATTGAGTGGAATTCCTTTGGCTTGTCCAGTCTTTGTCCTTGCTTGGATTTCCGATCAGGCCTGCTACGAGAATTCCCAAGTATGTGGTTTTAGCGGCTTACAACTTATATGGAATCTTTACTTAGACCAAATTAGGTACTCAAGTATGTCCTTGTTCATTTTGTTTGGTGTCTTTGGTATCAGCCTGGCAGATATCCATTGTGGAGAATTTTAAAACAACTTTGGTTCACTGCAGGGGAAGAACTAATTTCCTGCCACAACAACTCTTTTGGACTGAGCTGTGATCAGAGGCCTGTCTGTAGTGATTTCCCACTGCATCAATAACCGTCCTTTGCTCCTTCCACAGTTATCGTAAGATGAGGTTTCATCCACAGTGGAAGCCCTGCCAACACCAGCCGATCTCTCTCTGTTGTCTTGTCAAGTATGAAGGGGGTCTGCGTTCGGATTTAGGCATTAAGATCTTGACCCCTTAGATCTGGACAAGGGTTCCTTGCCATGCACTTTCAGTCAAAAGGAAGAGCTCTGATCTGGCAGTGGTCTCCACAAGCCATTTCCCTTTTATTTGTGTCCCATATCTTGGGCAGTTCCTAATTCCCATTGCTGCTGTACTAGCAGAAATGGGTTTCAGGTTTGGTCCCCCAAATCTCGATCTGAGCACAGTACTCTTATCTGTTCACAGCAGATCTAGTTGGTGTGCGCTCATCTCCTGACATGTCTCACCACCTTCCCCATTGTTCCACCCGTTCCTAACACCGTTGTCTTCTACAACCACCCCTTGTGTCACCACATTTCTGCTAACGCTCTCTTGAAATGACAGTGCAGGACAGGTTCCCTTGATAGCTTATACGCAGTTCATAGGGCTTCGGATTATGTTCTGCGCTTGTCATTTCCTGATGTGGCTCATCTCCATTGTCCCCAGTGATTCCCAGTTTGAGTCGCTGGTGGCTGACATGGTGGAGAATACCAATAGGCGAGTAACGCCCTCGTGTCCATCAGCGCCAATGCCATTTCCATGAATGCTCCAGAGATCTGAAGGTTACCGCCAATTTCGGGCTGGGGAGCATTCTCTGTAATGACAAGTGGTGTCGGTTGGGAGGGTGGTTATTATTCCATGCTTGGCTACAGGGGGTGAGCGGGGTAATGATTAGGGGGCCATGATTTATACAGAGCTTGTCTAATTATGAGATTTGTTTGCTCTATTTCCCAACCTTGGGTTCCACGTTCACAGTTGGGCAGTGGAGCATTTGGTAAATCCTTCATGTTTGATTGGAACGCTATAGCCAAGGGGGCGGGACTTGGGAATTTGGTTGGCAGTGTCGTCAGTCTGAATGGCTGCATGGTTCTGTCCGCCCACACAGGTGGCTATAGACCCTGCTTGTCCAACACAGGTATTGACTTGTGTAGACAATATTCCATGAAAGGAACACACCACAATGACTTTAAATTTATCTCGATTTTTGGGATTTTTGGTTGGGTGGCCAGTCTATTGTCACTGTGTTGGGGAAGTGAAAAGTGTTGTAAATGTTTATGTTAAGGGATAGAAAGTATTATTGTTCATGGGATCAATGTTGCCCATTTCATGATATGAGCCTTCATGTCCAGGATAAGTGACTAAATGCTTGACCATGGGTAATCTCTACCCCCAAGTGGCAGTCCCCTGTTGTTATAACTATTATTTGCCGCCTTTAATGTTCACAAAAACATGGGTTGATCTAAAGTTGCTTCCTTTGCTCACTTCTGTGGACCTCTCCTTAAAAATTGACTTGAAGATAAAGTTTTGTTGAAATGTACTCTGAAATGAAGAATTTTTTTTTATATACCCGAAATGAAGACAAGCAATTATGTCATTTAAGACCAGGGCAACAGGAGGGCCTACCCTCGTGCCCGAAAGAGAATGGTGCGGCGATTGAACATGAGTAAAAGTAGAAAAGATGTACAAAATTTGCAAAATTAGTCATCTGAATATTGGTCCTGAATTTAATAGTTTGCGGTAGGGGATTAGTTAAATCCCGTAGATCAGCGCTATGTAATGCTTAATCTTGTTTGGGTATTATCAGTAAAGCGCTTATCACAGATTTATTGTTTTTCGGTGGACAAATATTGGATTAATCCAAGACGATTGGTCAATAGTTCATGCAAGTTTTCGTCTTTATTTTATCGCGGTTTGGTTAAATTCTTCTTGATAACTTTCTGCCTATAGGTTTTTGCAGAGGGAAATCCTTTGGATTTAGTATGATATACACAGGCATATTATACTGCTTCCTCAGGCAACGGCTTGCCTCGGTCAAGCAGTGAGCAGACTGGTGAAGCTTATAGCGATAATTAGCAAATTTTAACCCTTTATGATACCGTATCACATTGCATTTTGTCTGACACAGGCTGTTGTCACTCCAGTTTTGGTTCGCCTTGGTTGCCTAGTTTCTCGATCAAAAACCACTTTCCAAGATTGGCTTGCAAAAAGGTGTGCCATATATGTCGTAAACCTACATCAATATCATTCGGGCATTAATTAATATTGAAACATATAGTCAGATAGGTATTTATCCTACGTTTATATACCTTTGTCAATGTAAATCCTGTGTACAGTTTGCCTAAGCAAAGTATACAATGTTTTATCATGAAAGCCCCTCTCTGCCCCTTAGCTGAGTCAACAGTGAAGCTTATTGACTTGCTGTGTCAGCGCAGTTTCTCTGTGCTAATGCATTACTTGGGAAAGTTTGCGCAGACCTCTGACAAAGGATTAACTGGTGTGTACTCGACAAACACCGCCTATGTCTATTGATTTGCAGTTCAAACCAATTGTTTGAACAGCAACTCAATCTGATTGGATGGCGTGGTACTGCCAAAGCGGGAGTGTTTGCCAAACAGATCTGACCGGTGGGGTTGAGCAATATTGGCGCACATAGCCCAGTGGTTTGATAACAAATACGGACGGGCAGTGTTCGTGTAGCTTTGGAAAAACGCACTCTCGGCTGTTGTGCATGTGTGAAAAGCTTTCATCGCCGGGCCTCAGTCAACATAGTTATTTGCCAGGTTTATGTCGTCCCTGAAGCTCGTTTTTGTTCCATCTGGTTAGATCTGGCAAACGATATGACTGCGTGCAATTGCATCCTATTGTTTCGGTCGAGCATTGTCCCGCTGTCCCAAGCAAACATGGCGGCAGATACAGGACTATTGTCGTCTGCTCTAGTAAACACTTGCACGTTATTGGACGTGTGTATATTTGGCAGGTGATCCAGCCGGATATCACCATCCCATCAAGAGACACCTCCGGGCTACCAATTTATAAGGCTGAACCGATCATCTGATTGACATTCAGATTTGGTTCTATTGTCATGGTAAATATTTAGCTCTGGCAGGCTGAAACATGTGCTGCCATCTCGGGTTGTCTTTAGCAACTAAATTATCAAATTTGATTGGTTTCTTGGCTGATTTTAGATTCACTGTATTGTCACAATGAAATTCTCTCTCATTTGCTTCAAATGCGGGTTGGGATATTCTATTGGAGTCACACTAGTGCTGCCATCTGGTGTTGAGACTGGAAGTTGAGCAATCTTGACGCTATCGAGGAGTCTGAGAATAAGCAGAACCAATTTAAAGCTGTGTAAATGTTTGTGAACAAACACTAGAGTGGGCAAACATGTTGTGTAAAGCACAGATGGAATTTCCAACTCCAAATATCTGGTTAGTGTGTAAGCATGAAATTGTGTATAGGAAATCAGATTGATGAGCGCATGTAAGGGGGTTACTTGAACCTCACCTAAGTAACAAAAATAATATCTATATAAAGCACTGACTGGCACATTTTACTGCAAGATGGGGTCTGTCTCAAAGCACTGTACAACAACTTTCTCTTATCAGCAGAAGTGCTCTGGGGTTTCAAAGAGCTCCTCGTACAGTAGGTCAGTGTCTTCACCTCCAGCTGTGGAGGACAAATTGGCCATCAGCCCCGGATTCGAACCCACAACTGTTGGATTGTGAGCCAGATAGCTTTTAAAACTGGTTGGCTACAACCTTGGTATTCGAAGAGTTGTATCCCTGTTCTTTTAGACTTGGATTACTTGATGAGAAATGTGTGCCATTTGTATGCATAGCAAATACCTCATCCAATGATCACAGCAGACTGTTACTGCAACTTGATTGCAGTGAATAAATCTTCTCTGCTGTCCATAAGCATAAAGCTGACATAAACCAAGCTTGCCTCGCATAGTAGAGAGCAACTTGTATGTTTTTCTTGAGCCCAAATTTTAAGAATCAAATGGATGTGCATACTTGTATATTCATGTCCCATTACAGTGCTGGTTACTCAATCCCTGCAAGAATAGTGTTGTGGAACGACTCATGTAAGAATAGTGTTGTGATGAGTCCTGCAAGAATAGTGTTGTGGAACTCGTCCTGCAAGAATAGTGTTGTGGAACGAGTCCTGCAAGAATAGTGTTGTTGAACTAGTCCTGCAAGAATAGTATTGAGGAAATAGTCCTGCAAGAATAGTGTTGTTGAACTAGTCCTGCAAGAATAGTATTGAGGAACTAGTCCTGCAAGAATAGTATTGTGGAACGGGAGAGTGCTATGTTTGCAAAGTTTACCGTTGGAACAATCTTGCATGTTTGGATATTGAAACAACAGGACAAGCATCAAGCATCATGAGCCTCGTCTTGAGTGGTCTTGAACATCTTTCTTCACGTGTTCAGTGAGTGCGGTAATGAAATCGTATTCATGCATATCTCTCCCAGAATGTATTGTGTTGTAGGACGAGTGCGCAGTTAGCAAAGAGCAACTCCCTCTGAGGCATCTGGTGTCGATTGTTCAAGGCGCGTCGATTCGGTTCATTGTTTATTCTTCTCCTGTCATCTGCCATCGATCGTGAGAGGATACTTCACATTGTCACGGATAATCATTTCATTCAAATCAAACAGTCTCTACACTCTTGAATCGATTTTTATGCCAGCCCGTAGAAATAATGATCGGTACGAGGGTAAACGATGCCTGAGCGTCATGATCCAGTTTGCTAATTGCTGCTAATCAGATTCGGGCTTAATGAGCGTTGCAAGATAACTGTTCCATTAACTCGTAACAAAGGCACCCAAATTGTAATTGTGCCCTTTGATTGTGTTATATGTGGAGCTGGTTGAAGGCTGACTGAAACACAGGAAAGCCAATGTTAAGGGAAGAAGACATCGCCGAATTGATTGTGCTGTTTTCAAAGGGAAGGTAAAGCCTAGAAAGGCTCTGTCCCTAAGAAAGATGTAGGTTACAGCTCAGTAGGTTACTGGTAACCCTCAACCAAGATAGTCCATCATGCACTCTCCTTTATCATCATGTTATTCTTCTGCATCATTAGTCCTCCATGATTTTGCTGTAAAATGTCTAATTTGTATTCATATCGAAGGCTTTGACCGACCAGCTGAGTTCAATTATTTGTGCAGGTTGTCGGTCAAGGTCATACGAAATGGCAATATGTGAGTTCGTATTTCCGACTCGATAAAGTTCATAAGCCAACAGAAAGAAACATCTGCCCGGGTCACCTGTCATGTAGTTCATTGAAATGATGTTTATTACTGATGGAAAGATGGCTGTGCAAATAGCGCTATCGTTTTATGCATATTTTTTTATGTAAACCAATGATAGTAGAGTTGGCGGGTGTATTTAAAGATGGCTGTGACTGTAATTCCAACGTAATGTGTGGCCGGCTGTGATGGAAGTTTTCTTTATCAAGAATATGATATATAGAAGCATTTTTTGATAAGAAATGCTTTACAGTGAAGGATATGGGTTTATTTATTGAGGTTCGATAATTTGATTATGATGATATCTCAAACCAGAATATTCAAAGGTGTGAGAAACGAGAGTATTTCTTTGTCTTTCTGCCAGAAAGTTGAACAGTTGAAACCAGTGACAAAAAACAGTGTTACTCAAAAACAGGTGCAAAATGAGGCAAGAAATCGTTATATTCATCATGGGTTTCGAAACTTGTTGAAGTTACCTGATTCTAGTTCAAATGTGTGTACCTGCTACCACATGTTCCTGGTCACTTCTGCCCTTGACTACCTCAAACCTGTCCCCTGTATCAACTCCTCAGCCCAGAATCTCTGTCGCGATCAGAAATCCATTGTTTGACTAGCGATCAGGGACAAACATGTTGTGTCTTTGAGGATTCTGCCTCGGTGGTGATTTGTCCAATATAGGCGGGTATCACGAGGCCCGTGGCTTGTCTTTTCCAAATCTTCCCATGTTTACTTCGGCAACAAGATAGCGCAAATGTCCCTAAGCTAGTGATTCTCACAAAGGTAACAGTTTACACCTGTGATCGTCCTGTTCCTTTCTCCGTGTTTGCAGTGGCTGGAGTGGGGCTTGTTTTTACTCCCCAAACATTTACCCAACACCCGGCAATCATGGCAGCCTCCGATTACTGTGTACCCAGACAAGCGCGGCGTTCGGGTGGTGATTGAGTCCAGTGCCGTGGGGAATCCCTGTTTCCTTAAGTGACTGAGCAAATAAGGGGAAAGCAAACACATACTGCTGATGATAGTTGCTCTGTTCTGATCTATCCTGTTTGCTCAGCGCTGTTAGAGGTATTCCCCTCGGGCTTTCCACAAGACATGAGAGTTCACTTACTTCTAAAGCCAGGCTATAATCTAAGCGCTTGTATGCTCGGCGTTTTGATGAGGAAGTAATATGCATCGTCTTGGATAGACCCAGAAACATGTAAATAAAATTAGTCATCGTAGGTTCAGAGGAGGGACGGCTGGATGGCATGCGTGTCTACCATCGGGCAGCCTGATGGCTAGTATTAAAGCAGTGAAGTGTATTGATGAAGTTAATCATTATGGATCTGTGAGATTGCATGGTATCCAGATTGGATAGCAACTGAAATATATTGATAGAGTTGGCTCCTATCGTTGCTTGTGTCGGCAGTGTATGACCGGCTATACACTGCGGCTTGTATTGATAGAGCAATGTAGACATGGCCATCGCTGCTGAGGAACATCTTCTCTTCATCTCTTGAGGCAGTTTCCTACTACCTACACTGTACCTCAAAATTGCCGGTTCATTCTAAAGTTCTCATAAGTTTGAAATTGCTTGAAATTTCAAATTCAGCAAAAACTTGTCAAAAATGATATCAAGACAACCTTGACCAACGCCTTGCTGCCACACTGTCTTCTGGTTTCATTACTCGGAAGAATATTCGAATGTTCAGCTTTCAGCTCTGCAACCAATCCACAGCTAAGCTATCCTGGGAGTAAAAATATGTGCTACGCCGATTGGTTTTTAAGCCATTTGGTGCATGTCTTCCTGTGGCAATAAAATCAGATTAAAGAATTCCAATTGCAATTGCACGCAACCTCTTGACAATGATGTGCCATCGTTTCTGCACATTGCTGCCAATATGTTCACCAATATTGTCGCCAAATATCTGTGAACTGTGAATCCAAGTTGTCTTATTGTAAAAATGCCAACTCGCGTATCCTTGTATTACTTGAGTGTTATCAAGGTTTTGCCAAGGAACTTTACCCCCTGTTCACGACTCCTTGAAATTGGAAACTTGAGCCAAGTCTGTACCTTTAGTTGTTGAATTGTAGCCAAGAAACCCTCGATGCAAGATGGGAGAGCCTCAAGACTATAGAAAAAACATCCTCTGGGGCTTGCTGTCAGAAAGTGTTATTGGAAGTGTCTGAAGTGAGCGGTAACATTGAAATCATACACTGTTCATACAAAACATATGAAAATCTCTCCCGCAAAAAGCTCTGTCTTGTATGTGTTGAAGAGTTGATATTAGTCGAAGAAAAGGCTGAGTGCTGTAACGAGATATAGGAGGATGAAAATGTTGTGTAAGGGTCACTGGGTATGGTACTTGCTACATGATGAGAAGCGTCGCGAAGAGTGTTCGGCTAGTTTACCGACAGCTTGAGATGTAACGACGAGGTGTCTTATAGGTTTGCGCTGTAAGAGCCTTTTATCAGTGATTGCCGGGCCTGACCTGAAGTATCGCGGGTTGTTCATCTGCTCGTACAAGTAGACTGCTTGTCAGGAACTGATGGCCGAGATAATGGAGTAGGCGATCTTGTACATGGCGGCCATCTTGGTGATCACCCGGTGTGCCTTACTACCATACTGAGTAACCCAGGTGTACATCGTCAGCATGTGTAAACTAGGTAATTGCTGAGATGTACGAAATTTTGTCGTGTTTACCTGATGCAGCATGTTAATAATTTTTTTCGGCGTCTTCCGCAAAATTTACAATGATACACTGCCTGATCGTATCAGTCATCAGAAACACCTTCCAAGTTAAACGCTTTGTCATTTTCCTGTTCGCCGTACGTGGCACCCACGATGTTTAACATCAGCAGACAAGCGTTCCAAGTGAAGTATACTTGCCATAGGCCTAATCTGTATGTCAGAGATGTCGGACACGATCCTTTCTGTTTCCGAGACGAAGGAATTTCCCAACAGCAAGAAAGATTTGTTATTTTTCATCGGTTTTTCACCTAAGCTGTATAGGTGAATTGCTTCTCATGAAGGTTTTCTATGTATTTGCTGACCTCTTTTTTAACCCTCGTTAATCTTTCTTGCCATCATACCTCTGTGATGCCATCATACCTCTGTGATGTTTTGGTAATGATTTTGTTTTGAGGAATGCATAATGGATATTTTCACTCGGTGAGGATTGCATGCATTCTACGCAATGTTTCTGGCTGCAAGCTTGAGCTGGCAGCCTCCCTAACATGAAAAAGAGTGTACAGAATGTTGAGCGCCATCTGGCCTAAATCAACGAAGCATTGGAAATGGTGTTAGAAAACCATGATTCAGTACCGTTAACTCCCTCTTGAGATCTCTTGCAGCATTCATCTTCTAACCAGAAGCAAATAGTAAATGACCTGAGGATGTAAAGATACATTGTCTCTTCAAAGCTTGACTCGTTCTCTGGTGGGTCTCCCCTAGTGATCTTCTGCTGCAAGCAGATCTGACAATTTGGTTCTGCATCATGGAAGGACAGTGTTGGTTTACTTAGCCACGGGGAATGTCTTCAGCAACCAAGATCGGGGTCTAGTGTGTTGTCCTTCAGATAGCCACTCCAAATGTCTCTCACCATCACCGGCAACACAACTGTATGCTCTAAAGTCTAAAGTAGCTCTGGAGGAATTGGGGAAAACTAAACACTCTGAAGTAGGTACGGATGTGTTAGTCCATGCAGTCAAAGAGGGAGCTCAGCCGAGTTATAGGAGTTATCGTATTGACACAATAACCAGAGGCGGTTTTGAACGACTGTGCTGCAACCACCTCTTGATGCTGTTAACGGACAATTTCTGTCTTATGCCTGTTTACTTGTCAAACAGTAATTTTTCTTGATATGTGTTGGCCTGGTTGGAGAGTGTGGACATAGTGGATTCGTTATTGCTTGTGTTTGCCATCCTTTTATCAACGTTGTCCTTAAGGTGTGACATTGGGGGTTATGAAGTCATCAGAAATTATTGCAGGACTGATGGAATATGGAAATGTTTACAGTGTAGAGGCCTTTGGTTTGTCAAGTGGGAGGCTTCATGAACTTAATGCAGTATGAGAGGGATCGTACCGTGTTGCTACTCAAGATGATAGCTCATTTATCTCACGCTGAATGTGAAAACCCATCGGAGACCAGTTAAAGCACAACTACCTTGATGAAATTTCAACCTAGAGATAGTTTTTGTTGAGGGGGTTTGCAGTAGCTCTGCTTCTTCTTATTTTGTTTTCGAGCAACCGTGCGTGACCTGAAGTTGGTCACCAAATGTGGTCAGGCGTTTCCGACTTCTAGCCTGACCACATCACTAGGATTAACAGCTTGCAGTGATGTAGACATTCTAACATGAGGTTTGAACAGCACTCGAAACCGACCGCACCACATCCTGCTCCAACAAGTTTGAAGTGTAGTATGTAGTGGCCTCAGAACTGATACCGGATTCAAACTCAGGCTTGCGTGGTAGTCCAGTGCCAAGCTGACTGAGATATGGGGCATTTTAAGTTCGAACTGATCGGTTGGATTTCTCTAAAACTTGACAGCTTTACTCACAATCAATTCAACTTAATCTGTATTTGCAATATTGATTTCTCTCTCAGACTTTGTCCTCGCCTATTCTGATATCAGTTTGTTTACCAACATCGAGTGGACATTCTTGTCGGTAACAGTTGGTAACCCAGGCCTCGATCAAACACTTCACCTCGGGCCAAATCCCATGTTTATAGAGCATATCAATTAGATCATATTCATAATGGCACTCGAGACACAGAGAATCGTGCTCGTCTGAGCACCAGCAAATCTTCAATTCGGGACTTACAAATATTGATTTAATGAAAACGAAATTTCTCTTGATATCTTCGAGTGGTGTGACCCTACCGGGAATGGCATTAAATAATCTGTAGTGTTGTCGTCCCATTGTTTGTGAACTAATTGGCATTTTATCAACATACTTTAAAAACGAGTGTTTGGGTTTGGTTGAGGAGGTCCTCAACATTTGAACTATGCCTGGGCTCGACCACCTTTCGCTTGTTTTGTAAGTGGACATGAGGTTTTTCGATGACTCGTGTGGATATTCTTTGGTGGCGATTTGTGCTGGTGCCAAGATCAGTGACGTAAACAGAACTGGTCAAGAACTTGGTAACTAATCGTCTCACCAGATGGCAGCTCTTGATATACCAGCTTGCTTGTTGCGTCGTTGCGATGACAGACGATCATGTACTTAATGGACTGTTCAAAATGGGAAAGCAGTGTGCAGATTGTATAATTGCCAACAAGCCAATCCGGAACCAATCATATCTTAAAGCAATGGAGGCCATTCATTCCATCACAGTGGTGCAAGACGGAAACATTTCTTGGGTGCAAATTACCTCGAGTTTTGTAAAAGTCAAAATCCTGAGTTGGTTTTTTTTCTTGGAAAACTCTGAGGAATGTTGTGATCTCCAAAAAAAATTGTGAAATTTATTGAATATATTTTCGTGTTATTTTGCATTTTACAGTATCTCCTCTGCCAACGCGGCTCCAGACTTCACCAAACTTCGCCTGGAACTTTCGGACAAAACAATCCGTTTCTTCTAGCCTCCATGTACAGCGATATGAACCACAGAAGCCTTTGAAGATTGCTCTGTCCCCGATTTAAACCCCATCGCCCATCCTTTATCGGTATAAAACTATAACGGGAAATTTGTTTTTGAATTTCAGGCGGCTGCTCACTGGCATTCTGATGAGAACTCCGGCTACCCTAAGAACACAAAGAATGGTGGAGCAAAACACAGGGTAGGGATCATCTCAACAGCATTACTATATATTCCCAAATGAAAATATCAATTTCTCTTAGATGATCCAACTCTGGATGCTTTCATGTTTCCTAATATGGTGTTTGTGTTTTCTAATTGCAGAGAACCTCCACATCACCTAACGACAGAGACAAGTATAGTCGTAGTCGGTCGCCGGAAATGAACGATAATAAGAAACGTCGGGTATTGGAGGAGAAAGCAGTAAGTCACCGTACTTATTCCGTATGTATTTGTTTTTACTTCTCTTCCATTTCTACGTGTTGCATCAAGTCACTTTCTTTGCTTGGGTTAATTTTTCGAAAAGATCATTGTTTCATCCTGTGCATCAGATACAGTCTAAATCGCAACTGTCATCCCTTAATTTGTGTCATTGACGCGCTACCCATCGCGTAGGTTGCTTGTAAGTTGTGCGTAGGACGCACATAATTTACGCGAAACATAGAGAGATAAGCGTGTCACTGGTGCGTCATTGGTGAGTTTCACATGCTTAGGTTGTGCGTCAATGACGCGAAGCAGGGTGGATGTCATTTGTGATATGGACTGTATGATCAAAATACACAAATATGGGCAAGGCATGTCTGAGTTGTTCATTTCATCGGAAATAGCCAGTAGATACTTTTCTGCCTTTTTGAAGAAGACAAAAACGTAAGCCATCAAGAAATAGAGGGGTTTGACTGTTTGGGCCATTTCTGAAGCAAGGTTTGATTACATAGAGGGAAAGTTTGTAAATTTACTGATATCATAGTCCAAAATAGCTAATCTGATACATACATGCATAAAACTTGGGAATAAAATTGCTAACTTTCTTTATGAATTGGTCATCATCGCTAGGCCCTTCGGCAAGCATTCAGAGATGGACGAGCAGGGACAGTGGTTTGGCCTGCTGGGCCCAACATTTATCTGGCATGCAGTATGATGTTGTCGGTCGCTTGTTGTGTTTGGAATTTTGAAAACAGGTGCTTGTTATCCTGGTATGATATAGGTAGGATAAGGTGGCCCTTAACCTTCGATACTATATTAGGTTAAAGTGAAGTGCGGTCCTTAAACTTTACATGCACCATGTGTCTTTGCCTGTCTATATTATAACATGTTGTGGCGTCGAGATTGTATGTGTAGTTTTCATGGTGTGATCCTGTGAGCTTTGGATCTAA
This sequence comes from Lineus longissimus, assembly GCF_910592395.1. Lineage (NCBI taxonomy): Eukaryota > Metazoa > Nemertea > Pilidiophora > Heteronemertea > Lineidae > Lineus > Lineus longissimus. The sequence continues at coordinate 17,420,215 of NC_088309.1, read as the reverse complement.
ATCAGTTTCGAAAACTGTCATTGTCGGAAAATCCTTAAAAAATGTGGCACCCCTTCCATACTTCTCCCTCTAAGTCTGTCATTGGCCTTGCCTAAAAGGAAAATGGGAAAATTCTTCTCCAATCTGGCCTTGAGAAGTGCTGGCCAAGAACACTTTAGTTTCAGGTTCCCCTTGTGTTGAGAAGCCAAGAACTATTGTAAACAGATTCCCTTCACACTACACTCTTAAAATTAAAGGTTTTGAGCTTCTGAAAGACCATTAACAAATTTTTGGTAAGATGAAAAACCCCAAATGGTTTTTGAGGTTGTGAAAAACGTCTTAAGGGTTTTCACTGCACTGAAAAACATCTACAGGCTGCACATTTGTGTTGGCTAAAGAACAATCAAAAGGTTTTTCAAAAGCTAAAAGGTCTTTATTTCTAAGAGTGTCTACTGCCCCCTGTCCCGCCAGTCATGAGAGAATTGCCAACCAGTACCACTCTTGTCACTGGTCTCCCCTTTACTGTCCCTAGTGATTTCTCCTCATTGTTTCCTCGCCTTACTAATTTCAGCCGGAAAGTGACGGTGAAAAAAGTGACCAAGATCTGGTTGTAGATGTAGCAAATGAGGTAAGTACCTTCTAGACTGTAAGGTAAATGGTACAATTATAGCACCAGTGCAATTTTAGACCCTACACTGGTGAAATAACCAGTAGTACACATCAATGCATACTGAAGCTAGGATTTTACTAGGGCTATAACTGTACTACCTTACCCCACTTTTCAAAGATTAGGTGTGCATAAATGCAACTATCTTCAATTTGCAGCAAAACAAGGATGGTAAATATTTGGGGGGCAAAAGTGTTCTTTAGGCCTCCCCATCCAAAAACATACCCTTGAAAAGCATCCTGGTGGAAACATTGGACACCTGCAGACGGAAGGAAAAAATACCTTGGGATTGTTAACTAGCTGTTTTTCAAATGGCTAAGTGGATTGTATGAAATGTTGTAAAATGACAATCAAAGATATCATGTAGACAGTGACCAAGTAGAAGCTTTAAGATAAGGCAAGGTAGTAGTGCACCAGTCTCATAACCCAGGGGCTGTAAGTTCGATTCCTAGCTCATCATTCATCTGTTTCAGGACCCTACATCTCCGTTGAATGGTGAACGATCTCCAAGAGAAAACGGCCCCGATAAAGGCCACAAAAAAGACGGGCCTGTCAGTCCACGTAGCGAGGGGTCGTCTCATGCCAGCACGCCCTCATCCAAACATAAGGAGGTAAGGTGTTATTGCTTCAACAGGGGGGCTCAATAGGTGTTGATATTATGAGATAGGGCTACCAGAAGTGAGGCATAACTTAGCAGTGTTGATTGAAACTTGTCTTCTGAACAGTCGAAAGGCTGAGTGTGTGGCATTTGCTAGCTGAGCTTTCAGGCCAGTGAAAAACATCTTGTGTGCTTTGGTGACTTGGATCAGCCACTTGTGCAGTTTTCTCATTGTATCATATTTTGAGCTCTTTTCTCTGCGGTGTTGGATAATGCTGAGGTACATGTTTACTTGCAGTGATTTTAGTTGTGATTCTATATTCAATATTGATAAAAATGAGACATTTCGGGTCAGAATGTCTCAAGGAATGTCTCAAGGACTGCCTGACCCTGGTTGTTCAGAACGAGTTTTGTCACTAATGCTGGTGTTAACCTTGTGTTAAGTCTAGTGGACTTAACTAAGTGAAAGAGATAACACCAAGTGAAGTTAACACCAGCTTCTGAGTTTTGTCACTAATGCTGGTGTTAACCTGGTGTTAAGTCTAATGGACTTAACTAAGTGAAAGAGATAACACCAAGTGAAGTTAACACCAGCTTCTGAGTTTTGTCACTAATGCTGGTGTAAACCTGGTGTTAAGTCTAATGGATTTAACTAAGTGAAAGAGATAACATCGAGTGAAGTTAACACCAGCTTCTGTTGCAAAACCTGTTGAGAACAACCAGGCACTGGATGTCGAAAAAAATATTTTTCAAACCTTACAGCTGACGTGATTGTGTAGGTTGAAACTTTCTTCCCAACCGACTGCGGAAGATAACATATACTTCTTTCCCTTTCTAGCATGACAAGCCGTCAACGCCAGTGTCTAAGTCAGCGACACCTACCAGTTCAGGTAATGCAACCCCTGGCCCATCCAGTGGACACAAACCAGTGGCGAAAGCGCCACCGTTAGGTAGGATGCCGTATGCTTACCTACCTAGTGGTTTTTTGCCGTACGCTAAACCCTATGTTACTCTTTATGACTATAACATGTAACTGTAGTACACCAAGACCAGTCTCGTGTGCCCTGGCTTTGGAAATGAAGTGACTCCGTTCTCCCATTCTGCCAATCGGTGCAAAAAACAACAACAATCAAACAAAACAAAAAAATATAGATAACGTGTGTCGGACATAACAATTTTGTGCTCAGTGATTCTTTGTGTACGGGAAGTGGTTTGTGAATTCTTATAGTGTGAATATTCATGGAAAATTAACACTCGGCGCCTTGGAAAATCGGCGCTTTAAAAGCTGCAGGTTCGGACTTTAAAAATTCTCAAAAAAATGGACTTGTAGATATCATATGAACTGACACTACTAGTATAGTGTGCTGACACTACTAGTATAGTGTGATGGACACTCTGTAGTGTGTCTAGAGACGGTCTCCAACCGATTCTTTGCTCGTCGTGAGCAATTTCCAGGACAATCATTCAGACACTTGTGACTGAGAGAGTGAGGGCGTGACGTCTTTCGGCCCGCTGTGCCATACCCAAGTATAAAGAAGTGTGGTCGTCATTTTTTCCATACTTGGTGCTTTCATTTTGTTTTTAGGGTCTTCTGGCTTTTGGGTTTTCTCGATTTGTGCAAAATTCTAGCAATGTTAAAACATTACGTTTCTTTTCAAAATGCTTTTTGTCATCTCACTCTAAAAAGAGCTGGAGCGCTGTTTGAAGTTGTGGCGGAGATTTTCAGATTCTGATATCTCTATATTGTTAGAATTTTCAATATCAGTGTATATCCTTTTAAACTGTGTAATCTTAATTGTATATATAAAGTATATTATCCGGTGTAAAAAGTGTTGTTTTTATTCGATTTTTGCAGATTTTCCATGAATACTGATTCTAACTCCTCCTCTCAAAGTTGAACTGAAAATGATTAAAACAGAGCACAAAACCTCACGTCACATAGGTTCATGTCGTAGGTTATTAAAGAAATTGATATTGGCTAAATTTTGCCACCTTTTGAGCAGAATGGGAACTGAGCACTTCTTGACCGATAGCTAGCTGGACTCAGGATTGGTTGTATGGAAAACCTGCATGTTTGGCAATTTGCATGGAAAAATACAATCCGGTGTAAGTCAAGCGTTTCCCCACTGACCTCTGTCCACTGGGCTCTTACGTATTTTTTCCGCACCAACCCGCCGCGCCGCATCCTATAAAACGTCCACCCCTTCGTCATTCCTAACATTGTGTTTCATCATTTCATCTTTTTTCTGTAGTTTATCTTCAAGGTACCTAAGTTATTTGGAATCAGAACTGACGCAGTGTTAGGTAATTGGTCGAAAATTGGAAATTGTTCAAAGTGCCCAGAAGTGGTGGCGTTCAGAATTGTTCGTGGTCAAATTTGAACCGGTAAGTTGTATGTTAGTTTATGGCAAGGTCAGTGTTTACTGAAGGTTGTATCTGGCCATAGTGAGGCATCCTAAAACATATTGGTTGCATTGCAGCATAGTGCCAATGTAAAAGGCATTACGCCTCGTTTTGACCACAGCAATGTCCGTGTAGCAAGCATTCTTCTAAATCTGAAAGCTGTAAAAAATCAGTTGAAAACAAAACAACATCACATAGTTAGATGTTATGGAATAGAAATTGATATCTCACTCTCAGTAGAACCTCTCTATTAAGGACACCCTTGGGACTGATAAGTGCTGTCCTTAATAGAGAGGTGTCCTGATTAGAGAGGTCAAATTGAAAGGAAACATCCAATTTAGGACCAAAACTAGTGTCCTTAATAGAGAGGTTGTCCTCAATAGAGAGGTGTCCGCTCAGGGAGTTTGTGTCACAACACACCACTAAGGTTGGTTTGGCCAACATCTTAGCTTTACCCTTGCAGGGTTGGTGAGACAGCCATATTTCCTCCAAATTGGTATCGGTTATATAATTCAGTATTGTAGAGATGAATATGGAAGCAAGCATGTCTTAATTTTTTTCTAGGAAGTGGGAAATAATGCCCCAAGTTGAAGTAAGATAATTGCAGTTGAGCTATCATGTTGTCTTGAATTGGAACTTGCCCATCTTTTGATTAAAAAACTCTATCTTAGCACTGCGTCAGGGATAATTGATATTTGTGCAAACTTCTCTAAAAACACAGGTTTTTTTCTGCAGCGGAAAATCCCTGCTGAAAACGGAAATCTGATGAAATGACGACATCAACACAACGTGTTTTTTGGCCCTGGCTCATCCGATTTCCACTGCCGCATCATGTCATATTGGGTTCTCGTACTTGCATTAAACGTATAAATGTTTCTACCAGAACTTTTTTGCGGGTTCCAGGTAGCCATATGTAGTATTATCTATTCTCATTAAAGGCGCCGTTCGTTTATAATCAGAAATTTGTAATTGAATTTGTAAATTTCTAATTGCGTAAATACGTACTAAATATAAATTTCAGCAAAGTCGTGTAGACGGATATACAAATACTATAAATACCAAATTTCAGCAAATTCGGAAGCATGATATCTGCACTACGGCATTGTTTATAACTGCATTTCTATTTTCCTGGACCAGCAGTAATTACGAATGGCGTAAAGCCCTACACCTTTCCTGGGTATTTGTTTTTTCTTGTGGCACCGGTAAATAAAAAGAAACAGTGGCGTAGGGCTGTCATTAATAAAGAAATAACTGAAACTTGGCATTGATGGTAATTGTGTGTATGTCAGTCTGCACAACAACACTGCAAAAAGTTATACTAAGGGCGTATTTACACAATTGAAAATCTTCAAATTCAAGTTCAGCTTTCAAATTTAAAATAACAGTGGCCCTTTAAATACCTGCAGCAAAAAATATGATAGTATGTTTAGTATGGATGTGAGTAGCAAAAATATGATGAGGAAAGCCAATAATGGAACTTGACTATGTAACAATGTTAAAACAATTGTAATATAGTCAGGTACCAGCAAGTATTGCTAAAGACTAGTCTTATTTAGTCTTTATTTGGTACTAGGGTATGGTTTAGCGGAGTGTTTTAGCATGGCCGTTCATGTTCAAAACGGGATGAACGTATTTGTAATCAAAATCTGGGATTGGCGATATCTTCAGCAGTGTTCAGGAACGTCAGCGACAATGGAAATATGTGTCGTTTGTCATCCAGTCATATTTCATCATCTGTTAATGTTGGCCATGTTTAACTTGTGTGCCATGGTTTATGCAATATATGGTGGCAGGACCATATGATGAGAACATAACTGATCTGATATGTGATTAAAAATTTAAAAGGCATTTGAGATAATCGCGGCCATATGCTGTCGTTAACTATTCTGTTTAAAGTATTATTCATCAACGATTGAATATCAAACCGGATCTTATTTAAATTTTTGAGTACTCTCAACGAAGAAGTTTGATCCTATAATAGTACCGCAGGTGATGAAGTGTGATTGAATGAAAAACAACAAACACAATTTAGTCACCGGTATCATATACCTTGCCTAAGTTGCATGATGGCAGATTTCCGAGGGATGAGGAATGGTCTGCTAGCTGTTGGGGCCAAGGATATTGAATGTTCAGCTAGGATGTACTGTGAACTGGTCAGGTGCTGTCACAACCTTCTAGACTGCGCTGTCACACTTCTAAAATGACACACATCGTTACCGGTCGGGAAGGGGATTGTTTTTCCTATCCATCAGATTTGGCCTGGGTATTGATACTATACCCACAGGCATTGGATCATGTGACTACACGTTCATGCAGAACCTCGGGTGACCTTTGCATAACCATCAGGTCAGATTTGTGATCCTGTAAAGTTAGCTTCATGAGAGATCCATAATGGCATCAGGTGTGTGGATGTCCAGGTCAAATTTGATGGATGGAAAACCATTCCCTTCCAGATTGATTCCAAGGACATCTGCTTTTACAGTATTGGAAGTGGTAAGGGCTCCTGACTGAGTTCACAGTAATCAAGTTAATACAAACGCAATGTCTATAACGTTAAAGGTGCTATGCCTTTGGAGTGCGCCAGGTTCCTGTCGAGAAAGTGCTGTGAACCTGGAAGTTTTCATGACATATACCATTGAACTTTGATGATTTTGCACACATTGATTTGTGAAAACGTTCAGGTTCATGGTTAATAGTCAGTCCTGGGTAATCGCTGCTGCTCAAAATGGGATGCCTTCCAATGAAGAAGATTCGCTGTCCAATCCCTATTCAAGCTTTACCTTTTGGAATCAGTCGCAACCTCTTAGAAAACTCCCACCTTTCCGATACATGACCAACTCCCTCTCCACCTCTGAATGAGTCCCTGAAGGCCATCTCTGAAACAGGAAATGAATTGGCTGTAAAACCAGCTTAAAGCTCCCTCGTGACATCCAGTGAGCCATGCTCATGCCTTCAAATCGATATTGCATCACTTGGAAGGACCTTATCCAGAGGTAGTGGCCTTCGTCTGAGGCTGGATTAACCCCAAGATATAACTGGTTGGCCATGACTCGCATTAGGTGGATGATTCTCCAAGAACAGGTGTTGCTGATTTCACAGGATGAGCTTGAAACTTTATCCAGTGATCAGTGCGGCAGGGATTAGACTGATAGTTCTGCACCCCATGGATGTTCTTTGGTGGTTGCCCCCACAGGCACTGGTTCATCAAACTGAATATATCAATTTTGGGCAAAGCAGACACGTCAGAATTCTTATGTCCATGAAATTTTATCGGGGTGAAAGGCACAGGTTCCATTCACCCCTTGATTTCATCTGCCATTATAGAGCTAGATGAGTCTGTTATCGCCACATTTTCAATTTGGTGAACCTGTGTGACAAGTTGAGGAATATCAAGACAACAATGGAAAGAGGACACAAGGCGTTGCTGATATAGAGAAAAGATAGTTTCTACACAGCTAGCAATCTGAAGAGGATAACGTGGGCTTAGAAACTTAGATATATGAAGGCCTGGAGTATTAGTCATTTAAATCTGTTCAAAATACTGGACTCTATATCTCGGTTTGTTGATCAGTACATATAAAGGCACAGAATTGTGACTTGCAATCATACATTTGTACTGTGCTTCCGGCCTTCAGATGTCTTGTTGGATTAGTTACTGACTGCACTGGGACGAATCAGACGTATTGGTATTGCCTAACCTTTATGAGTTCCCTTACCTTTGAAGTAATGGTTTTTGCCAACAAGTTCAAAGTCGGTGTGACACTAGATAGGAACCCAATAATCGGGGGGAAAGCTGTCTTCTCGAGCCATCACTGAAGCAAACCTGACATCATATGTCATAGTTGTTAGGCAGTGCCTATCGTCTGGCTCCCCTAGCGAACCAGATAGCAAGAACCTAGTCTCGCAATACCATCTCATGTTTATAACTTGTATAAAATCATGCTCCATTCCTTTCTTCCAACCTCTATCCCTTCTTCTTACCTCTATCCTTCCTCTAACTTTCCTCCTTTCCATTTGAACCATCCTCGGTTAATGAACTTCTTCGAAGAGTCAAAGTCTCAAGTCTTAACGGATTAGACACACTTTGCTGTGCCAGCCAGTCACTAATGTACAGTTAAAGCTATGATTCTCAGATGCATCCGAAAACGTACACAATCCTTCTATGAGCCCGGAAACTGCTTAAGCGCAAGGCTTTGTACAAACGAACCGCTAGGTCAGATGACCTCAAACACAAAGTTTCGGCCCGATATCAAATACACATACATTAATCCAAACACAAACAGGCTAAAAAATGTCTCCCTACTTTTATCAATATAACTAAAACTGCAAACAGCTTTCTCATTCGTATTAACCATTCATCTTTAGCAGTCCCCCATATCACTGCTTGGCAAAATGACGCGAGTTGAGGTCATGGTCCATGGACCATGTCATTGGATGTTCCTGGTTGGACCATCTCTGCGTAACCTTAGCTGTACATTAGGGCCGGCCCAGCTATAACTCTTCATCTATTTCCTTGTCGATTCTCACCTTTCTTTTGCATGCACTGCCATAGTTGTTCCTCACACACTAAAAGATACTCATCAACACCCAATCCCTGTTAAATAACAATGCATGGTTGGATAGAAAATAGCAACTGATCCCCGCTTATTTGAATTTGACGCCCAGAATATATAAATGATATCTGGTGTACATAACATATGTTGTGATCCACTGTGCATTATTTCACTTAAATCATTTATACTGGTAATGATTTTATAAAAACACCTTTTTTTTCATCAACTGGTTTTGATGTTCACTTTAAGGATTGCTACTTCTTGTTATTCATACAGTCCAAATCACAAATGACATCCATCCTGCTTCGCCTCATTGACGTGCAACGTATGTGCATCTATGACGCACCAGTGACGTGCTTATCTCTATGATTCGCGTAAATTACGTGCGACCTACACACTAGTTACGCACGACCTATGCGCTGGGTAGCGCGCCAATGACGCAAATTAAGGGATGACAATTGTGACTAGGATTGTATCTTCCCCAAGCCGGCATGGCTTCCAGATGACTTCACAGATGTGTAGTCATCTGATTACATGTCGTTGGCACGTATTCATGTAGTCACTAAAGTTAAAGTTGGGGTTGAAAGCTTAATATCAGTATATCAACTACAGGAGAGGATCTGACTTCACCCCAGTCTGTTCTGAACCTTTTCGATAGAACTTGACTGAGTTGCTCACTCAGCACTGCTACCCAACCAATTCTGACCGGTTGCCATTTATGCACCTGAATAAGGCAAGTTAGACAAAGAGACCTGCCTAGTCTTGTGGAGACGGTAATTGGGATCAAACCAGGGACCCTTTGACCGCAAGACGAGCATTGGAGCCTTTAGTCTACAGTTGTTCTCAGCTATTGAAATACCTGGCCACTCTTGACTTATGAGATATTTTCCATGGCTTGGCATGCATCCTTTGTCCCCGTCTAATAATTCACACCAGCCTTCCCAAAACATGTCATTTAACTGGCACAAGTGAGTGCAGTATGCTCATCGATTATTCCACCGCTATGAGTGCCATTTTAACAGCACCTGTGGCACGGATCTGAGGAAAGTATGAAAACCTCTCAGTGCCCTCATAATGGTCTTTCCTCCGTGTCAAGTTGGAAACATTTGAGTGTGAATCGATACGATGAGAGTCTCCGTTAGGTATACAGCCTTTGTGTATATCTCGAGATCAATTATGCGCCCCTTACTGTTGAAGTCCATTGATTTTATGTCGGCTTCACTTGAAATGTTACTCCTGTTCGAAGTGAAATTTCAGCCCACATTTTGTTAGAAAGTTGTGCGTGTATTCATCATCAATTAAACTCGATTCTATTGAAGTCATCGAGAAAAGTTTCGACTTTTTTTTCGGCTTGAGCGTTTGCAAGGGGTTGGTTACACACTTTCTATATTGCACATGGACTTTAAGGAATTGAGTAGCTGGAGAAAAAGTTGTTTTCTGTATGATAAGAACGCCAATAAACTCACTCATGCGCATGCATGACGTGATTCAAAATCGATAAATTTTGTTCCAACTGCTGCATTTATTCAACGAAGTCAAAGGGGAAGTGGTTTAGGTGAAGTAGAAAAAGAAACAACCTCACTGTGTCATTAAACCTTTGACACAATCTCGGGTAAAGACAATAAGCCGGAATGTATGTATAATGAAAAGATCTAATGCAATTCTAAAGGGGAGCTGAAACATAACCTAAACTATAGGCCCTTGAAAAAGTGTGGAACAACTATTATGGTATCTTTGTGCATCATTTCTGTTCTGTCCTATTTATTTTTTGTTTCTTTTCTGTTTTTGACTTTCTAGTCGCCCCTGCTCTAAGAAATCCAATTTCGTCCATAGCAGGTGCATATCCATTCATTCCGCCACACGGTTCACACGGGATGCCGTCGGAGTTGAGTCCAAATGCCTACAACAGCAACATGGTTCACAACAGCATCTCGCCAGGGGCCCTCAACAATTACCGGGCACCCATGGTAAGTCCTGTGAGTATACAAACCCAAACTTGAATATTTTCTCCAGAAATGGAATACCGATTTTAATACAAGGGCATGTTTCAGCCCATATGTGATGCAGTCAGAAAGAATACCTCATCAAGGCCACCTCATCAAAAGGTCATGTGAGGCTGGAGTTATATAAGATTCACGTTGTCACTTGTCACAAGGGGTAACTTACTAAGGCTTGAAAACCTACATTACATGAGGGAGTGACATCATGAATCGTACAGTCCAGATCACGAATAACATCCATTCTGCTTTGCGTCAGTGTCGCGCAACATGGCGCGTCAATTACATGAATTTAGGGATGACAATTGTGATTTGGACTGTATGTAGCCCAATCTTCCGTTCTTTATGTAATGTATAAAAAGCGGACAGTTATACAGCACATAAGAAAACATTATAATCGACCCCCCAGCCTTATTCTACCAACGGTTCCTGTACACTTTTAGATGTATATCTGCAGTGCCCTCTACCACGATAGCCTGTTACTACAATGTAGTGTTACATTGGTGGCGAAGGGCTGTAATCCATGAATCTCCTTCGATAACGAAAACAGGTTGCAACAAACGGCACCATTGGATTAGTTTTAACAAACCTTACACAGGTTGTGCTGATTGGGCAGGATCGATCATTGGGATATTTTTGTCAATTACCTCACTTCTGCTGCTGCTGTTATCGTGGTACAGGGGCACTCGAATAACGGTGTGAACAACTACAGAATTGCCAGCCACTGCAAGTGGGCCAACAATGTCATAATTGGATACTCTTTACTGCGTAGAATCGATCGGTCTGTCTGGAAGAGTACCCCTTCTCTCTGAAAGAGTACCTTTGGAACCTATCCACGTTTTTTTATGACACCTTTCAACATTGTAATACAAACCTGATTAAAATTTTAAAATTGATATGAGATCGATTCGAGTGCTACAAAAGTGAGAACAATGGGTTCGAATGCTATTGTAGGGCCACCTGAAAGACTAATTATTTTTTTGTAGTGTTGTTACTAAAGTGCGCCTGTCTTGTTTCAGGTACAAGCATTCGACCCCCACGGAATGAGAGCCCCTTTATCTCAAATTTCTGGCGGTAAACCGTACGTATCAAATTTTATCTCACTATAATGTAACTGTTGCAAGTCACATTGTGGACGTTAGTTTCAGATTGAGACTAGTTTGAAAGGTGGCACCACCCTCCAGGAAAAATTTCCTTTCAGATAGCCAGCCTTTGTTGATATAGTCTGATTTTAGGTTGAGGCGACCTACTTTTCATATCGTATAGTAGGTCAATGTCATAAAATGCCTTGTGGGTTATATGTCATACATTGATTGTCAGATCACCAAAGGAAGTAAAGGTGAACACATGGCCTCTGACAATTTCATTTGATGATTTTGAACAAACTTGATGAATACATCATCCCTGGCTAGGAGAGCACCTCGCCAAGAAAACTCTATGCATTCTCCAGCACTGTTAGGTACATGTGTTACGAGCTGCCTGAAGGCCCATTTCTATATCTATATGTATTCTCTATATGCAACTTTGGGAGCATTTCAAGCTGGAAGCCTCAGTATAGTTCATGCTGCATTGCCCAACAATGGCCTCGGTGTTAAAAACTCTCCAGTACATATGCAAGAAGATAGGCCTTATTGTTTTTCAAATTGATAAAGAGGTGCCCCCTTCTCCTTTTCAGTGCCTATTCTTTCCATGTAAGCGCAGACGGTCAGATGCAGCCCGTGCCATTCCCACCGGACGCCCTGATCGGGCCGGGTATTCCACGCCACGCGCGACAGATCAACACTTTGAATCACGGCGAGGTCGTGTGCGCGGTCACGATTAGCAATCCTTGCCGGCATGTCTACACGGGCGGGAAGGGATGTGTGAAAGTTTGGGATATCAGTCAGCCAGGGGGAAAAAGTCCTGTGTCACAACTCGATTGCTTGGTAAGTTTCACTTATGTGTATTTCAGAAAATACTGATGAATCGGAATACTTTTGAAAACTGGTGTGTAGATGAAATGTTTTATTACTTATTTGGTGTCATTCTCCTTCAAGAACTGAAGTGCTAACCCCAAATGAAAAAAGATCCCAAAAATGGAACTGCTTGGCTGAGACGTTTGACTTTTTATAATTGACAGATAGATGTTAACAGACACTAAGGCCGACACCCATGCACTGGCCATGACATAGCGCCCCCGACTATTGTCATGGACATAAAAATGGACTTTGTACCTGTGATAGATGAAAAATTCAATTTGCAATCAAGTTACTACTAGAAATGTACTTTTGGGAAGTGGTGAAAACGTCATTGTTGCCTGGAATGTACACCAGACAGTTCGGAATCTACCCGTAACGGCAGAACTGTACCACAAGCAAGGCGAGTTGGTTAAAGTCCATTTCGAGTTGTTACAATATGTCCTTTTTCATTTTGCAGCAACCAGACAACTACATTCGTTCAATAAAACTGCTCCAAGATGGCAGGACCCTAATAGTTGGTGGTGAAGCTAGTACGTTATCAATATGGGACTTGGCAGCTGTAAGTATACCCTCCTATGATGTTGCGCGTCATTCTGACGAACGTCTTTCTCAAATAACTCCACGAAGGAACCGTTGGGATATTGAGGAGTAGCTCCTATCTCGGGATCAGTATAGTTCCAAAAATGGTGGCACCTATTTCAACATTGAAGAGCTAAATCCCTTAAACTCTTGAATCCCAAAACTTGGTCACGTGGTTGCGAAATTGGGTCTGACTTTCACGATGTATAGCGCCCGCATACAACTGCCAAAGTCCAGTACCGAGGCGCCATCTACCCAGGCATGCTCTAACTGACCCTACTGTACATCAAACACGCTAAAACAAGCAATAAACTAGCGTCCCAACTCAAGGGAATAAAAATATCACTAAGACCGACCTGACGATTTTGCTCATGCATAACTAAACGTGGTGATTACTTTTGCAGTTGTTCAGGCAGGCAGCAGGGGTAATAGCGTGTCACCCGTCACCCCTTCCATTTGCCAGATTTACTGCAAATACAACAACCAATATTAGTTGTGGATGAGCAATATCATCTCCCAATAAAATGATTTTGACTTTGATCGGACAACGTCAGTCAAACTTATCAAAAGATTATGACGCCCACTGTGACTTTTTCAGAGTACTCCCCGCATCAAGGCTGAACTGACATCGAGTGCACCAGCCTGCTATGCCTTGGCCATCAGTCCAGACTCTACCGTCTGCTTCAGCTGCTGCAGTGATGGTAATATCGCTGTGTGGGACTTGCATAATCAGACACTCGTTAGGTGAGTAGGCAAGCTTTTACGGTCTTCACTGGTCATCTCTGGTTGGTACCAGAATCCTGCTGAGTCTCAAACTGCAAGAGGGAGTGCCATTGTCTGCGAAGCATTGAAAACATGAATTGAGAAATGAGTGTCAACATCAACATTATTAGCTCAAAAAGCAGTGTAGGGCTATTTATATGATTGAAATGTAGGAGGAAACTGGAGGTTTTGCACTGAACGGAACTGACTCATCGGAGATTCTCCCTTTCTATCACATGTGGAAGTGCACTGACTGCTGATCAAATCAACGACCTCGGTGGTGACGGACGTGCCGATGATAATTTCCAGTCTTCGGCCTATACTGCATCACAAATAAGATATTGGACACGTCCATGTTCAGATTGAAGCCTGGAGCCTATCACTATATCAATCATATGGCTTGATCTGCATCAGTCAAGGACCAGAAAGCATGTCTGTCACAAAGCTAGTTAGCTAGCTTATAACAAGATAGCCTGACGGTAATCAAACCAGTAACGGTTTGAGGTGTTCCCCGAAAATGCTATCTCCAGTGATATCCTCTGTATTTCAGACAATTCCAAGGTCACACAGATGGCGCCAGTTGTATAGACATCTCGCCGGATGGCACGAAGCTTTGGACGGGCGGCCTCGACAACACTGTGCGATCATGGGACCTGAGAGAAGGCCGACAACTGCAACAACATGACTTTACATCCCAGATATTTTCCCTCGGTTATTGTCCGACGGGAGAGTGGTTAGCCGTTGGGTAAGTGTCTATTTCATACTCTCATTGTACAGTAGAACCTCCCTTAGCAGACACCTCTCTATTAAGGACACCCACTCTATTAAGGACACTAGTTTTGGTCCCAAATTGGGTGTTTCCATTCAATTTGACCTCTCTAATCAGGACACCTCTCTAATAAGGACAGCACTTGTCAGTCCCGAGGGTGTCCTTACGAGAGAGGTTCTACTGTATTTGGCATATCTGATCACCCACTCTTGCAGTATCTGGTATTTAGAGGAATGGTTAACATACTCATTGGACAATCAATAGAACTGGCTTGGCATAGATATACGGTGCCCAATCGAATGATCTGATATTTGGAGGAACAGTTAACATGCTTATCTTACAGTCAATAGAACTGGCTTAGTATAGATCTATGATGCCTAATCAAGTGAATACAATGGTTACAGGCAACAATAGACTGGTGTGATTTTTTTTCTTAAACAACTTTTAGAGGGGTGACATATACTCCTTACACCCCTCAATTTCACCAGTCACAAAAGATGGGACTGGTCTGCTGTTACTGGAAATGTCCTCCCCACATGATACGGTCTTGCAGTGGACATTTGGGTCAGCTCCACTAAAATCTTTCTCGCCTGCTGTCCTAATCAGACATCTAGAGATTTGATTGGTTTGGTCTTTTGCTGGTGCTTAGTATTTCGAAAAATTCCATATAATCTTATCTATGAAAATATTGTATTTCAGTATGGAAAGTAGCAACGTAGAAGTGCTCCACCACACGAAACCTGACAAGTATCAACTTCACCTCCACGAGAGCTGTGTGCTATCCCTCAAGTTTGCCTATTGCGGCAAATGGTTTGTGAGCACGGGCAAAGACAACTTGCTCAATGCCTGGAGGACACCGTATGGCGCTAGCATATTCCAGGTAAGATCAGCGATTAGCGAGTCCCTTTGGCTAACACTTCGAATCCCCGATCTGAAGTGATAGAGTTTGGTTGTGCCAAATTATTAATCCTCCTGACAGTAGTGATGTCAGAGATACTAAAATCGTTAGTGTCCTCATACTTGAGTTGTTGGAAATACAAGTACCGTATTTTCCGGCGTATGACCCGCGGCTTTTTGCCCTCAAACAGGCCCAAAAAGTGGGGGTGCGGGTAATACAAAGGTGCGGGTCTTGCGTGGATTCTGAGAGGGATAAGCCCCAACCCCAAAGAAAAAAAAGGGGACCAAACTGGTTACTTGATAAGGATTTATGTCCATCGTTTTCGCATTGTTTTCAACCAATATTTCCGCCATGATCGCATAGTTTGTGATGTCTCCGCTAGGGAAAATAGTTACGGCCATGCTGGAATTGATCCACTTTGGTTAACAATTAAAAAAAACATGGCGGTTCTAGGATGTCAACATCAATGAATGGCTTACTATTTTTGGAGAATGCGGGTCTTGGAGCAGTGCGGGTCATAATCAGGTGCGGGTCTTGCGTGGCTTTAGGTAATGGTCAAAGGGGGTGCGGGTCATAGGGCAGTGCGGGGGATAATCCGGAAAATACGGTAATGCTTGTGTATCAGCAGAAATGAAAAGATTTACAGTATTTTGCTGGTCATCAGAAACTTTCAATGCTTTGAAGTTCTTCATCAGGATCGAAGAAACAGATTGCCTGAGTAGATGAAAAAAGTTGAAATTTCAATCCAAAATCTTCTGTAAAGAAGAATTTCAAGTCACCGTCATTAGTAATATGGTCAGTTGAATGTTCTTTGTCGAATTATTATGATATTTAAAAACATTTCCATGGCCCATGCCGACGCGCTGACTTCATCTCTCGCATTTTTTTTCCAGTCCAAGGAATCATCATCTGTTCTCAGTTGCGACATTTCAACAGACGATAAATACATCGTGACAGGATCAGGAGATAAAAAAGCGACGCTGTACGAGGTCATCTTCTGAGAGTGGGGGACAACCGTAACGTTGGGAATACCTCAGTGGATTTTCTACACATTGATACATTGCCAGATGAGCGTTGATGAGTACTGCCCATTGCGGTACTCATCTTATGAGTACTCATTGGTACTCACTTGGATCAGGGAACCCGGCTGATGAGTCCACCTCTACCGTGTGGCGTTTGATGTATAATGCCTGCCATGTTTATGAAAATATTGCCGTGGCATGTTACACATTCGGAATCTGATTCTGTGTGGATTATCATCGACTGGTATACTAATCTTCGTCATCGGGATTATCTTACCATGGATTAGTAAAATTCGCTGCGAGGATAAATGCAAAGGCCTGCCATGTTAAATATTCGGTACTAGTGCGAGATGGCATTTTGGAGTGGACGGGCATTTCTTGCGATGATATCGGCTTGTAAATAAAAGTAACGGGATTCGGTTGAGATGCTTGAGATTAATAAGAATGCTCCGATGGTGTGCGAGATTGGGCATGAGGCTCTGATTGAGTATGAGATTGAGAATGAGGCTCCGGTCGGTTCTCTATGACTGGTCAGATGAAGACGTCATCTGTGATAATTACTAATAGCGCTGATTGTCATCAATAAATTTTGTCTGCAATCTTATGAGATTGTCTATAAAGGCAGCAGTTTGGACACATAGATGGATAAACATTCTGCTCCTTACAACGCTACACATGACATGCTGCCCGCCTCGGGCAGGCAGCGAGAACTCTACGAGTTCGCCATACCCGTCAACAGATTACATGACATAAACTTTTCAAATCATGTTTATAATACAGATATTCGGGCGGATTTATTTGTCCTGAACTATTCCAGAGAGATTTGCGTTTGTATTGAAATCGTATTCAGTATCTCCGAAAATGACATTGCAGTGTTTTCCAATTGGATGTTTTGTTCAGCGTAAAAATGGCGATTTGTGATTGTCAGTTTAGCAAAATTTTGTTTGAGGGCAATATTTGCATGCTATTTTTTAAAGAAAAGCACTGTCCAGCATTATACAAAAGCGTTGTACAAATACTTAACGATGCATTCTGTAATAATCCATTTGGGACACTGCAAGTGGAAATTCTCATCACTAGGGCCGAGGAATTCTAAAATGTTGTGAAATTTGAAATTCATATCAAAAACTAAATTTCGTGTACATAGCGAGAGAAATTTTTTTATGTGAGTGATTATGGGTCATTGATGATTCCAGAAAAATATCATGGAACTAGTTTTTTTCTTCGATAATGTTTGCATGTTCATCTGCTGTGAAATGTTTTCAGTTGCGATCACGTCTGAAATGGCCTGCTCAGGTGGATTCGATAAATATTGGTAACGCTGATGCATTTGGAGAATGAGGGAGTTTTATACCCAAAAGGTGGCAGCAGTAGATACTGGTCCAATACAATAAAAAACGTAATAGTATCAGTTTCGTACACAATTGTGTATTGTAAACGACCAGGTGAAAATGTCGAGCAACTTTGTCTTGCTTGTCTGTTCCTGAGGTTATTGGTATTCTAAATTGCACCTCCTTTTGGCAGCAGTCGATTAGAGGCAGTATTCATCTCGCCTATACCTGCTGGTCTACTATTAGCATCACTGCCTGCCTGATCAGACATTCTATTTGTAAACCCCACTTAGTTGATTGCAGAGCCTTCATAATCAAGCAGCTTCTATTTTTATATGGGTCCTGGGGAGAAGCAGGTTAATGACAAAATACAGTGCAACCTCCCTTTTTAGAGACACCTCTCTATTAAAGACGACCTCTCTATTAAGGACACTAGTTTTGCTGGTTGCTCATAGGGATGAATGGGATGATAAACGAGATGGATACTGCCTCTGATCAAGTGCTGCCTTTGGTGATAAATTCCCTCATTGTATTCCGATCCTTAAGTGGTGCCCTCAGTAGCATAATATGAGAACGATTTCCAAGTGTTGGAACAACCTGTCTGTATTCAGATGTGACCATTTTGTGTAGCACAGCACATGTTGATAAGATTCTGTGTACTTGTATATTTTTACGAGTTGTGTTGGTGGCACACCTTCTCCATGGTTTGTTTTCACGGCGGTGATTCTAATTGATACACCAGTTACGGACCAGGATGTGTATTTACCGGAATTTTTCACTAAAGATTTTCTAAAGGGGCTAAAGGCACTTCTTTCAGTTCCTTCCGCCCCAGCCTGGTAAAACCATGTGCGGTCCTGCAAGATCTCGTGATATTTGGGGCGTTGATTGCTCCAGAAAACGTTGCTACAATCCAACCTTGTGTCAGGAATTGGTGGAGGTGCACAATGACTTTGGACGAGGCTGCTTTCACCCCTCAGTTTCACCAGACACGAAGAATTCTGGTCAGGCTGTTGTGGTCTTGTATAAAGCAGTGTATCAATTTGAATCTCCTCTGGGGTTTTTTCCTTGCATGCATTGTGGTTTGAGGACCCGGGATTTTTTGGAAAATTTCCGAAAAAAAGTGTAGTTCACTTAAAAAATAAACTCAATCATGGCACAAATGTTAGCATTCAAAAATTTCCTAAGGAGTTTCCCAATGAATGGTCATGTCAAAGTTTGTCATCATTCCCTGAGCATTTCCTTACGTTTGGAGTAATAATATGACATTTAAATCCTAATAATTGCACTGCCACTCTTTAAGGCCCAGAACTTTCCTTCCGTCTGTCACCCCTGTGTTGTAAAACCTGTCAATGTCAATGCTTACAAATGAAACCAGCAGTTGATGATATACTATTACTCCCTGACTGTTCCAACATTTCAATGTTCAAATGCCATTACTGTGAAAAAATCCTATCCGAACTTACCCGTATATGGCACTTTGTCTGAACTTGGATCACATTCTTAAAGGCCTACGCCCTTCGTTAAAAATTTGAAATTTGTAATTGCGTAAATACGTACTAAATTCAGATATACAAGTACTATACATACCAAGTTTCAGCTAATTTGTATGCATGGTAAATGCACTACGGCATTGTGTAAAATTGCATTTCTATTTTCCAGGACCACCAGTATGGCGTACCCTTTAAGCTCATCAATATTTTTCATTGTATATTTCTAGAGCCGATAGATAGTATTTTTTATGCTCGTACTTTTTTGGCCAGTTGAGTTAAACTGTAGTTTGTGCCACCAACAAACCTCAATGATTGTTTAGCGTTTTCGAATTGTGAGATTTCCAAATTCATTTTGCTAGCACATGCACTATGGACTCTTCTATCTATACACTGCACTTCTTGCCTTCATGCGATGCAGACACTACCTCGACTAGGGCTATCCCTAAGGTACTCTGGCTCCGCACATGGGCCGACGAAATTGAGAGTGACAAGAAATTGGCTTGTATATTTCATTAACCAACTTTAGTCCATTTCATGAAAAAGTAGCACTGCACACAAAAAAAATTTAAATTGTTGAGAAAAGTTGTCAGTATTTTTGCCTCAAATGATTTGTACTTGGCCATACTTTGTCCAATTCTTGCAAGCTGAGCGCTTTTTTTGGACTTTGAAGTTTGAGATGAAATACGTGTATAACAATATGTTCAACTGTAGCAATTTTTGTGTGAAAGAATCAAATATCAGAGAGTAATTTTTTGTAAAATGGACTATAGCCTGACTTCTAAATTGAGAATATCTTATTTTTCAACGTAGAAAATAGACTACTCAGATAAGAGTCATATTCAGTCATTTCGCTGACCCATATGCACCAGGATATAGGATAGGATAGTTAAGGATAGCCTTAGCCTGAGGTCAGTCTCCCTCTGTTCAAGCTCCTGTATAGTTGCAAGACCTGTACAGGTTGTCCCAAAAACACTGTAAGGTTTACTTTCCCGGACTCGTCAGTTTTTCTGGGTCACCCTGAGTAAACAAGTACTCTCCAGCTTGCTTGATGGTCATTTTCTGACAGCATAGCAGATTATAATCTGTATAGCAGATTTTGTATCTTCCTAACTTTAAAAAAAGTTGAGGACTGCTTGGCTGAACAGGTTAAACAAGTTGGGTTTTTAACTTCCATCATCTGATTGATAGTCCCAGTTTAGTTTTCTGTTTCTGTGTTTCCGAAAATACTCTCATAATTATTTCATATGGGCGCGGATGGGGGGATTCTAATCTAGATTGACCCAAATAATTGAAAAATGCAGTGGACATCATGGATGTTACTTTCAGCCTAAAGAACTATAATAGTGGTCCTGATTCTAGGATGTGTTTTTTAATGTGTGGATGTCAGCCTTGGCTGATCCTGTGTTGTGTGTTCGACACATTCATGTGCTGGTTCCCTCTGAAAAGTGCTGTCTCTGTGCATTAGATACTCCTCAAATCCTGTCATCGATGATCAAACTTACAATAGAATACATTGCATTTACTAATGTGGCCGAAGATATTTCTGTCAAAATCAAAGTCCGCTATTTGGTTGAGGATAATTGCAGTCTGGCTGATAAATTTCTTCCAAGGCTCTGAATTCCTTCTTGACGTATCGAAACTCCTGCAATTTGAAGGAAATATTTGAGGTCGAAAAATATGGTCACATCAGTAAATGCACAACTATAGTGTGTGTTGAAAATACATGTTACATTTCAGAGGTGGATTCCTGCAAACCATATGAAACAGTTGACACGATATATGTTGCCATATCTACAAAGAGTTTTATCGCAAAACAACGTGTAGCCGATTTTGAGAAAAATTGCCCAGGTTGGGAATTTTAACTTGAAAGTGCATTGGGGAACTTTGGACATTTGTTATCATAAAAGTTTTACAATTGGTTAGAATGCTCTGTAATTTGATGGACTGATCAGTCGCCATATTGGCAATGCCCTGGTGGGTAAACTAAAAAATGTTGGATATGGCACATATCGCAATTAGTGATGAATCTCTCCAATAGGTTGCAACTAAAAGTTGGGCCAAAATGTCTTGGGGTCAAAGATCTAAACCTGAGAGAGTCCAAGGGTACTTTGGTTTAAATGTGTCTCATGGATCACAGAAGAATGTAACATGTATTTCCAACGTCCCGTAAATTCCTTGTGTTAGCGAGATTTACATAGACCTAAGGTGTTGTCCAGAGTCCTGTTTATTTTGTAAGGATATTATTAGGAAAATGATAATACAATGAAATTAAGAAGATGTTGTGTTTGAGAAGAATAAATTATCTAATAAAAATCTGCTTGTTTTGTAAATAATTTTGTCGTTTTTCAATGATATTGATCCATTCAACAAATCTACTGTTCGGATCATGTGAGACAGTCACAAGTAGATGGCTTCAACCCTGGTATCTCTGCTGTGTTGTCAATACGAAGCTAGTGATAGGACAGTCACAGCTAAACCAAATCAGGCCTGACTGCCCCACCTGATTGCCGACACTGTGAGCACAACGCAACCTGATAGATTCGACCCTGGCAGATCAACCAGGTTGTTCATAAGATGAGGGAGATCGGACAGCCACAACTAGACTAAATGAGGCCAGGTCGCCTCGCCATCTTCCTGGCATGGTGAGGACAATCAAACAGTCACAACCAAATTGCTTCAAATTTATTTGAGCCTAGTATATCGCTTGTGTCAATGCAATGCAAGACATCGACAGACACGACCAGACAGAATTGGCATGGCTGCCCCACCGTCTTTCTAAAATGGTAAACGCAACGAGATAGTCACAACCAGGTCTATTTGACCCTAGCAGTTCACCAGTGATGCCGATACTGTCAGAGAGATCAGATCCCAAAACCAGACCGAATTGGGCCTAGCTGTCTCATCGTTTTGCTGACACAATGGGCTCAACGAGACAGTCACAACCAGATAGATTTGACCTTGGCAGCTCAATCCTGTTTCTGATACGGTGAAGGAGATGGGACAGTCACAACCAGACCGAATTGGGCCAAACTGCTCCACTGTCTTGCTGACGTGGTGAGCACAATGAGACCATAACAACCAGATCAATCCGACCCTGACAACTCAACTGTGTTGCCGACAGGTGAGAGATTGGACACTGATAACCAGACCAAATTAACATGCCTGAACTACCGTCTTGCTGACACGGTGATCACAATGAGACAGCCAAAACCAGACCTTAGTGAGCCTGGCTGAACTATATCTTTTTCCTGACATGTTGAGCACAATGTCTTGCTGACGTGGTGAGTGCAATTAGACCATCACAACCAGATGGATTCGACCCAGTTTATTCAACTGCATTGTCGATATGATGAAGGTGATCGGACAGCCACAGCTAGACTGAATTAGGCCAGGTTGCCTCACCATCTTGCGGACATGGTGAATACAATGACGGCCACAGTCATGTATTCAACCCTCCCCACTGCCCAGCTGACATAAGGAGCAAAATGAGACGGTCACAGCCAGATTGGTTCGATCCTGGCAGCTCAACTGTGTTGTCGATACGATGCAAGAGATGGCGCAGTCACAACCAGACCGAATCAGGCCAGGATGCCCCATCGTCTTCCTAATACAATTAAAGTAATGAGACTGTCACAACCAGATCAACTCGAACCTGACAGCTCAACTGTGTCGTTGGCAATACGGTGAGAGATCGGACATCCATAACCAGACGGAATTGTCTTGGCTGAACTATCGTCTTGCTACACAGTGATCACAATGAGTCAGTCAAAACCATATTAAATCAACTATGACACCTCAACTGTGTTGCTGATATGGTGAAGTGGATGGAACAGTCACAACCAGACCGAATCGGGCTCTGCTGACCTACCGCCTTGCTGACGCGTTAAGCGCAATAATAAAGTAACAACCAGACTGATTCGACCCTGGCAGCTAAAACGTGTTGCCGATACGGTGAAGGACATGAGACAAACAAAACAAGGCCGAATCGGGCCTGGGTTCCTAACCATCTTGCTGACACGCTGAGCGAATTGAGACCGTCACAACCAGATAGATTCGACTCTGATAGCTCAATCGTGTTATTGATAAGATGCAAGTGATAGGACGGTCACAACCAGACCGAATCCACCTGGCTGCCCCGCCGTCTTGCTGACAAAATGCGCGCAATGGGACATTCATAGCTAGTTTTCTTTCGACCCTGGCATCTCGATCGTGTTGCCGATACAATAAGAGGAACAGTCCCAACCAGGCCGAATTTGACGTGGCTGCCCTACCGTCTTGCTTATACGGTGGGCACCGAGAGACAGTCACAACCATTTAGGGTCGACCCTGGCACCTGAAATGAACTGTCAATACGATGTATGAGATGGGAAGTCACAACCAGGCCGAATTTGACGTGGCCGCCCTACCGTCCTGCTTATACGATGGGCGCCTTGAGACAGTCACAACCATTTATGGTCGACCCCGGCACCTCAACAGTACTGTCGATACGATGTATGAGATGGGAAGTCACAACCAGGCGAATTTGACGTGGCCGCCCTACCGTCTTGCTTATACGGTGGGCGCATTTGGACAGTCTCAACCATTTAGGGTCGACCCTGGCACATCAACAGTACTGTCAATATGATGTATGAGACGGGAAGTCACAACCAGGGCGAATTTGACGTGGCTGCCCTACCGTCTTGCTAATACGGCGGGCCCCGTGAGACAATCACCGCCATTTAGGGTCGACCCCGGCACCTGAACTGTACTGTCGATACGATGTAAGAGATGGGAAGTCACAACCAGGCCGAATTTAACGTGGCTGCCCTACCGTCTTGCCAATACGGTGGGCGTCGTGAGACAATCACCACCATTTAGGGTCGACCCCGGCACCTCAACTGTACTGTCGATACGATGTATGAGATAGGAATTAACAACCAGGACGAATTTGACGTGGCTACCCTACCGTCTTGGTTATACGGTGGGCGCATTGGGACAGTCACAATCATTAAGGGTCGACCCTGGCACCTGAACTGCACTGTGAATACGATGTATGATGGGAAGTCACAACCAGGCCGACTTTGACGTGGCTGGACTACCGTCTTGCTTATACGGTGGGCACCGTGAGACAGTCACAACCATAATGGTCGACCCCGGCACCTGAACTGTACTGTCAATATGATGTATTAGATGGGACTTCACAACCTGGCCAAATTGGACGTGGCTGCCCTACCGTCTTGCTAATACGGTGGGTGCCATGAGACAGTCACAAATATTTAGGGTCGACCCTGGCACCTCAACTGCACTGTCGATACGATGTATGAGATGGGAAGCCACAACCTGGCCGAATTTGACGTGGATGCCCTACCGTCCTGCTTATATGGTGGGCGCCCTGAGACATTCACAACCATTTAGGGTCGACCCCGGCACCTCAACAGTACTGTCGATACGATGCATCAGATAGGAATTAACAGCCAGGCCGAATTTGACGTGGCTGCCCTACCGTCTTGGTTATACGGTGGGCGCATTTGGACAGTCACAACCATTTAGGGTCGATCTCGGAACCTGAACTGTACTGTCAATACGATGTATGAGATGGGAAGTCACAGCCTGGCCGACTTTGACGTGGCTGTCCTACCGTCTTGCTTATACGGTGGGCACCGTGAGAGAGTCACAACCATTTAGGGTCGACCCTGGCACCTCAATTGTACTGTCGATACGATGTACATGTATAAGATGGGAAGTCACAACCAGGTCGACTTTGACGTGGCTGCCCTACCGTCTTGCTGATACGGTGGGCAGTGTGAGACAGTCACAACCATTTAGGGTCGACCCAGGCACATCAACAGTACTGTCAATACGATGTATGAGACGGTAAGTCACAACCAGGGCGAATTTGACGTGGCTGCCCTCCCCTCTTGCTAATACCGCGGATCCCGTGAGACAATCACCGCCATTTAGGGTCGACCCCGGCACCTCAACTGTACTGTCGATACGATGTAAGAGATGGGAAGTCACAACCAGGCCGAATTTGACGTGGCTGCCCTACCGTCTTGCCAATACGGTGGGCGCCGTGAGACAATCACCACTATTTAGGGTTGACCTCGGCACCTGAACCGTACTGTCAATATGATGTATTAGATGGGAAGCCACAACCAGGCCGAATTTGACGTGGCTGCCCTACCGTCTTGCTTATACGTTGGGCGCCCTGAGACAGTCACAACCATTTAGGGTCGACCCCGGCACCTTAAATCTACTGTCAATACGATGTATTAGATGGGAAGTCACAACCAGGCCGACTTTGACGTGGCTGCCCTACCGTCTTGCTAATACGGCGGACCCCGTGAGACAATCACCGCCATTCAGGGTCCACCGCGGAACCTCAACGGTGCTGTCAATACGATGTATGAGATGGGAAGTCACAACCAGGCCGAATTTGACGTGGCTGCCCTACCGTCTTGGTTATACGGTGCGCGCCCTGAGACAGTCACAACCATTAATGCTCGACCCCGGCACCTCAACTGTACGGTCGATACGATGTATCAGATGGGAAGTCATAACCAGGCCGACTTTGACGTGGCTGCCCTACCGTCTTGCCAATACGGTGGGCGCCGTGAGACAATCACCGCCATTCAGGGTCCACCGCGGAACCCCAACAGTACTGTCAATACGATGTATGAGATTGGAAGTTACAACCTGGCCGAAATTGACGTGGCTTCCTTAACGTCTTGCTTATACGGTTGGTGCATTTGGACAGTCGTAAACATTTAGGGTTGACCCTTGCACATCAACAGTACTGTCAATACGATGTAGGAGACGGGAAGTCACAACCAGGCCGAATTTGACGTGGTGGCCTACCGTCTTGCTTATACGTTGGCCACCGTGAGACAGTCACAACCATTAATGGTCGACCCCGGCACCTGAACTGTACTCTCAACATGATGTATGAAATGGGAAGTCACAGCCTGGCCGACTTTGACGTGGCTGCCCTACTGACTTGCTTATACGATAGTCAATAGGATGTATGAGATGGGAAGTCACAACCAGGCCGAATTTGACGTGGCTGCCCTTCCGTCTTGCTTATACGATGGGCGCCTTGAGACAGTCACAACCATCTAGGGTCGACCCCGGACCCTCAACAGTACTGTCGATAGGATGCATCCGATGGGAAGTCATAACGAGGCCGAATTCGACGTGGCTGCCCTACCGTCTTGCTTATACGGTGGGCGTCGTGAGACAGTCACAACCATTTAGGGTCGACCCCGGCACCTATACTTTACTGTCGATACGATGTATGAGATGGGAAGTCACAACCAAGCCGAATTTGACGTGGCTGCCCTACCGTCTTGCTTATACGGTGGGCGCCATGAGACAGTCACAACCATTTAGGGTCGACCCGGCACCTCAACTGTTGCACTGTGGATTGGATGGTCACGGGTTCGAACTCGGCGTAGCTATTTTTTCGTGGTTTTTTTGAAAACATTTCTTAATATTTTTCATTCATGTACGTTTATCTGGCGTGGATCCAAGCGGGTGCACCAGACGCACGGCTCCTAATAACTTTTTTAAATTGACGACTCATAAAATTTTGGAACACACCTGTCCAGGAATTTTGATGAGATTTGGAAATGCAGTGCAAGCTCCCTCTTCTTCAAGTTCCTAGATTCG
The DNA here is from genome assembly GCF_910592395.1 of Lineus longissimus. NCBI lineage: Eukaryota > Metazoa > Nemertea > Pilidiophora > Heteronemertea > Lineidae > Lineus > Lineus longissimus. The sequence goes on along the minus strand of NC_088309.1, from coordinate 17,393,562 downwards.
CCGGCCCTCTGATACCTTCATCTTATACCATTATGAATATTATCATGAAGAAAACCCCTTCACCCGAACTTTTCAAGCTGAAGTACACACTGATTCCTGGTGTTCGAGCACTCCAGAGAATGGTTTGACTAGCTTGAATTCCCGAGGGTACATTGAGGCCAACAACTATTTTGTTTGACCTCGATTCCAAACCCTTTATCAAAATGGCCATTCAAACAATAACATTAGCTACAAACATTCTTTGTTGAAGGGACAGCTTTGACATGAGATAGGCTGTTTTTCATGCAAAATAGCTTCAAGTAGGACCTTTACTTCTCAAGGAGCTGAGAGAATTATTGACATATCATCATAACTGCCAAAAAGATCTCACCAAAACGGAATGTAACTGTACGTTTGCCTAAAAATCTAAGATTTGCAAGTCATGTCAAACCCGTCTCACATTACACGCTAAATTCATTATTAGTGATGAGCATTTATTTGTAACTACAGTGATGATCAGGCGGATAGATTCAAATTACATATAATCTTCCTGGTCACCTAAATCCCACACCCAAATTGTCTCTTCAAATCACGTGCACGGAGCTATATAAATACGATTGCCGTGTGCATGCGCACTTCCGACTCCAAAAGAATCGACTCGAATCTAAATTCAAATCCCTCATTGCTGACATCATTGGCGCCAAAAACTATTTCGTTTGACCCTGTTGACCTCGCTTCTAAAAAGATTTTTCAGAAAGCCATTCAAACATTAAAATCAACTGCCAACATTATCTCTTATATCACCGAGCTATATAAATACGATATTATCAAGAAAAAGCTGTCGCAATATTGAATTATACGATTAGTTGGAACTATTTGTACCCAATTACTCTTCCGCCAGCGTTACCTCGTCACAATCATGGCGCTTTTTATATAATATGGTGAGGACTTGAGCAACGAAAACCCCGGTTATCATTAAAGCCTTGATGGCCTCGGCGGTTAGACGGTTGCACTGTGGATTGGATGGTCACGGGTTCGAACTCGGCGAATATATTTTTTCGTGTTTTTTTTTGAAAAAATTTCTTCTTATTGTTCATTCATGTACGTTTATCTGGCGCGGATCCAAGCGGGTGCACCCGACGCACGGCTCCTATTTGACGTAAACTTTTTTAAATTGACCACTCATGAGATTTTGGAACACACCTGTCCAGGAATTTTGATGAGAATTGGAAATGCAGTGCACGCTCCCTCTTCTTCCAGTTCCTAGATTCGCCGGCCCTCTTATACCTTCATCTTATACCATGATGAATATTATCATGAAGAAAACCCCTTCACCCGAACTTTTCAAGCTGAAGTACGCACTGATTCCAGGTGTTCGAGCACTCCAGAGAATGGTTTGACTAGTCGGCGGCTTGAATTCCCGAGGGTACATTGAGGCCAACAACTATTTTGTTTGACCTCGATTCCAAACCCTTTATCAAAATTGCCATTCAAACAATAAAATTAGCTACAAACATTCTTTGTTGAAGGGACAACTTTGACATGAGATAGGCTGTTTTTCAAGCAAAATAGCTTCAAGTAGGACCGTGACTTCTCAAGGAGCTGAGAGAATTCTTGACATATCATCCAACTGCCAAAAAGATCTCACCAAAACGGAATGTAACTACACGTTTGCCTAAAAATCTAAGATTTGCAAGTCATATCAAACCCGTCTCACATTACACGCTAAATTCATTATTAGTGATGAGCATTTAGTTTGTAACTACAGTGATGAGCAGGCGGATAGATTCAAATTACATATCATCTTCCTGGTCACCTAAATCCCACACCCTTCAAATCACGTGCACGGTTTCTCGTGATATTTATAGTTTTTAGAAAGACTGTATTTTCAGATATTCCCGCTGAATTATATATTTGTAGAAGAAACCGCGGCACAGCCGTTTTGTGACAAGCTGAGAGAACTACGTTCCATAGTATATATATGTAGCATAGTTTGACTGCCATCAATAAACGCACGTGTACAGAGAGAAGCCTGGCCTTGTTTCCTTCCCAGACCACCACGTCCGTAATCCTGAATACTCGTTTGTGACAATTGGCAACCCCGGCAGGACAACTGCCCGACGAGAACGAATACAACGGCCGTAGAATCTCGAGGGGAGACGAGGTTCCAGTTCCGACGAGAAATTTTTGCAGGATGGTCGTGAGTGAAACAAAGAAAATTGTGTGCTAATATAATGTTATTTGCAGTTTGAGTGAAAGAAGAACATTGTGTGCTGATATAAATGTTATTTGCTGTGTATAGCTGAACATTTGATTTCCAAAACGGTTGTGCATGTTTGTCTGAGTTTAGAAATATTAGGCCCACTTAGTGATAGTTTGATGCATAAATATGTCTGCAAAGATTATCAAGCAGTTTATGGACTTGGCAAAGAATTTGATTTGACTGGTTATGACATTCGTGACTATGAGTGTGTTGCCGAGTATAATGCTGAAGCGGCTGAAGCTCAAAAACAAGAAGCTGAGGCTAAGAAGCGCGAAGCTGAAATTAAGGTACGAGAGGCTGAAGCTATAGAAAGCGCGAAGATGATGAAAAACGCAAAGAGCGGAGATTGGCTCGGGCTCATGAGGCTGATATGCAACAATTCACGCTTGACATAGAAAAAGCTAGGGCCGACGCAGCCGCAGCTGGTACAGTTACTATTGCTGCAACTACCGGTACAAGTTTTAGAATGCGCACGCCTGAAATTCCAAAATTTGACGAAAAGCGCGACGATATTGATGCCTATATCGAGCGGTTTGAGTGGGTGGCGGTTCAACAAAAATGGGAAAAGCCCGAGTGGACTTTTCGGTTGAGTACTATTCTTACTGGCAAAGCTCTTGAAGTGTATAGTCAAATGAAGGAAAATTGGATCGATATCTTGAGCGTTGGGTAACCTTGTCTGGAACAACCAAAAGTTATGACGGTCTAATAGATCTTTTGTTGAGAGAACAGTTTGTTCTGGCTTGTTATCGACCGTTAGCATTGTTCTTGAAGGAGAGAAATCCTAAGAATATTGGTGAAATGGCCAAACTGGCCGAACAATATCTTGAGGCACATGGCAATACATTTGGGCAGTTGAAAACAGATCAGAAGTCTAAACGCTTTTTTCCACCAAATGAAAGTAGTAGTCGTGATAATAGTCCTGCCGGTGACGCCAATTGTCACAAACGAGTATTCGGGGTTACGGACGTGGTGGTCTGGGAAGGAAACAAGGCCAGGCTTCTCTCTGTACACGTGCGTTTATTGATGGCAGTCAAACTTATGCTACATATATATATACTACGTAGTTCTCTCAGCTTGTCACAAAACGGCTGTGCGGTTTCTTCTGCAAATATATAATACAGCGGGAATATCTTAAAATACAGTCTAAAAACTATAAATATTATGGGAAAGCTAACCCCGGGAAAGCCGAGAATCATGAGACTTACAGTTTTTATCATTGACTGCTCCTAGTTGTGCATTTGGAACGGCATAAATGGGTGCCGATTTGCCACGTTGGCAGAGGAAAAATACATGGATGATTTGCTTTGGCCGAAGAAAGTGTCTTTGAAACTGACCAAGGCGTAGGGCCTAGTAAACGGACGAACGTTACCTCGTCCCAATCATGGCGCTTTTTACATAATATGGTGACGACTTGAACGACGAAAACCCCGGTCACAACCATTTAACGTCGACCCGGCACTTATACTGTACTGTCAATACGATGTATGAGATGGGAAGTCCCAAAGAGTCCGAATTCGACATGGCTGCCCTACCGCCATGCTTACATGGTGGGCGCCGTAAGTCAGTCACAACCATTTAGGGTCGACCCCGGCACCTACACTGAACTGTCGATACGATGTATGAGATGGGAAGTCGCAACCAGGCCGGCCGAATTTGACGTGGCTGCCCTACCGTCTTGCTTACATGTTTGGCGCCGAAAGACAGTCACAACCATTTAGGGTCGACCCCGGCACCTCAACAGTACTGTCGATACGATGTATGAGATGGGAAGTCACAACCAGGCCGAATTTGACGTGGCTGCCCTACCGTCTTGCTTATACGGTTGGCGCAATAATAAAGTCACAAGCAGACTGAGTTGACCCTGGCAGCTCAGACGTGTTTCCGATACGTTGAAGGACATGGCACAGTCAAAACAAGACCGAATTGGACCTTGGTGCCCTACCATCTTGCTGACACGGTGAGCGAATTGAGACCGTCACAAACAGAGAGATTCGACTCCGGTAGCTCAACTGTGTTATTGATATGATGCAAGTGATAGGACAGTCACAATCACACCGAATCCACCTGGCTGCCCCGCCGTCTTGCTGACAAAATGCGCGCAATCGGACAGTCATAGTTAGTTTTCTTTCGACCCAGGCATCTTGATCGTGTTGCCGATACAATACGAAAGATGGAACAGCCCCAACCAGACCAAATTTGACGTGGTTGCCCTACCGTCTTGCTTATACGGTAGGCGCCATGAGACAGTCACAACCATTTATGGTCGCCGCGGCACCTCAACAGTACTGTCGATACGATGTTTGAGATAGGAAGTCACAACCAGACTAAATCGGCCCTATTTGCCTACCGTCTTGATGACACATGAGCACAATCAGAGAGTCACAGCCAGATAAATTTGACCCTAGCAGCTGAACCGTGTTACCGATATCGCGAGGGATATCGGACATCACCACCAGACTGAATCTTGCCTGGCTAATCTATCGTCTTGCTGACACGATGAGCGCAATGAGACAGTCACAACCAGATTGATTCGACCCTGGCAGCTCAACTGTGTTGTCAATACAAAGCAAGCGACAAGACCGTCACAGCCAGACCAAATCAGGCCTTGCTGTCCCCACATCTTGCTCAAACGGAAAAACGCGATGGGACAGTCACAATCAAGTCTTTCAACCTGGCAGCTCATTCTTGTTGCCAATACAGTGAGAAATATAGGACAGTTACTACCTGACTTAATCGCGCGTAGCTGCCCTACCGTTTTGCTGACACGGTGAGCACAATCAGACAGTTACAATCAGGTCATTTTGACCCTAGGAGCACAACTGTGTTGCAGATACAATGAGGGAGTTGACACAGTCACAACGAGACTGGACTGGGCTGCCGTCTTGCTGTCACAGTGTGCCCTGTCGTCTTGCTTACACAATGAGCTTAATGCATTTTTCACAACCAGATTGATTCGACCCTGGCAGCTACAGATGGGACAGTAAGAGCTAGTGTAGACCGAATCAGGCTAGGCTGCCCCATTGTCTTGTTGACACGGTGAAAGCAATATGGGGGTGTCATAAGCAGGTCGTTCGACCCTGGCAGCTTAGCCATGTTGCCATTATGGCAAGAGAGATGGGATAGTCACAACTAGGCCTAATCCGGCCTGGCTGCCCCACCGTCTTGCTCAGATGGTAAGCACAATGAGAATCAGTTGAGAGATAAGACAGTAACAGCTAGACTGAATAAGTATTGGCTGCCCCACTGTCTTGTTGATAGGGGCGTCAGAACCTGGTCATTCGACCCTTGCAGCTCAGCCGTGCTGCTGATATGTCAAGACAAATGGGACAGTCACAACCAGACTAAATCGAGCCTTGCAGCCCTACCGTCTTGCCAACACAGTGAGCACATTGGGAGGGTCACAACCAAATTGTCATCGATCCGACCCTGGCAGCTCAACTGTGTTACGGTGAGAGGGTTTGGACAGTCACAACCAGACGGAATTTGGCCTCACTGCCGAACTGTTTTGCAGACGTGGTGAGCACATTGAAACAGTCACAACCAGATTGTTTTGACCCTGGCAACTATCTGTGTTGCCAATCCAATTCTAATGAGTCAACTGGCAAACAATGATAACACAATTTCATTTTGTAACTGATTTTTTATTTTACAAATTACATCAAGACATTCATCAATGTATTCAATCACACATCATGAATAGATCTATCACTTTTAATTTATTCACACCATATAAGAGGCTTGAGTAACAGACATAGACAATATAGACCTTATTATATTAACTCTGATATTTATGAACTGGCGACATAATGGGAGTACATGTTAGTATAACTGCATATTTATCACATTTCATGGACAAAACACCAAGACCTGAAAATGAATTATTATGAGTATTAGAAATCTATACAATAAAGGTACTACAGAGATCACATGATATCAAACTGATTATGACTGATACATTCATTTCATTAAAGAGTACAGTAGAACCTCTCCATCAAGGACACCCTCGGGACTGACAAATGCTGTCCTTGATAGAGAGGCGTCCTGATTATCGAGTTCAAATTGAATGGAAACAACCAATTTGTGATCAGAACTAGTGAGGTTGTCCTTAATAAAGAGATGTCCACTAAGGGAGGTTCTTCTGTCATTAGATTGCATTTATAATCATTCAGAAATACAGTTTCTTGGGGAAATATTGTCACATGAACATACTTCGGATACATCGCATTTAAATCAGCTGTTCGAGTGGCAATTCCCTCAGTACAAAAAAGATGATCCCACAGGTTGGCATGATGTAATACATGTAGACCATCTTGTGATGTCATACATTGTAAAGGGTGGCCTCTGTGCAAGCTGCTTTGGCAGGAATGGCCAGCCAAACATAAATCGGTCAATAGTAGCAGCAGTGTATCATAGGCAGAATATTCTGCCCTATACCCCATACCCCAAATGTGCACCAAGTTTTAGGATAGAATTACAGTAGAACCTCTCCATTAAGGCCACCCTCGGGACTGACAAGTGCTGTCCTTAATAGAGAGGTGTCCTGATAAGAGAGATCAAATTAAATGGAAACAACCAATTTTGGACCAAACCTAGTGACCTTAATAGAGAGGTTGTCCTTGATAGAGGTGTCCGCTAAGGGAGGTTCCACTGTAAATCATACCTGGTCCTCACCAGGTTGCATACAAAAATACACACTACTTTATTACGTCACTACTTCTTAGTTGACTGAGATCAACTGAGTGGGGTTTATAGATAGCATATCTGCAGGTATAGGCCAGGGACATACTGCATCTAAAAAACTGCATATAGCAGCTATATGTGAACACTCAGATATTTCTAGGTCGTTTTAAGGGTTGACCATAGGTACCGCCATTTCGGCTAACCCTCAAAATCCTAAAGCAATCAAAACTCTTTCCAAATGAATTGAATTGCTCATTTAAAACCCAGGAGGCTGTTCTCTGGAAAACAAAGAACAGACTCCAGCCCTTGAAATGAGCATTCACTACTGTTGTATAGTAATTGTAAAACCGTTCTTATAATTCTCCATTATAATTACAGTCTTGGATCCGATTCTAACCGAGGACTCCGTTTTTCACGCCACGTGCTAGTGCTACTGCTACTGCAGTGCATTATTTGCATGCAGTGAGTAACGCCACCATACATCCTCTGTAGGGGAGGACAGGGTAAGTTGTGCCACGGGGTAAGTTGTGCCACAATTCTTATTGATGTAGGGGACATGTTGTTTTTCTGAAGACAAAGATGCTGTGATGAAAAGAACGAATTTTGGTGTCTAAAGTGGATCTCAGGCTAACAGGTTAGTGAATTCATTATGTACAAACTGTATAGATTCACCTGGAATCACACATGGTGTATGATAACTAGCATAGGTGGCTATAACAGCACCCTGTTGTTTTCACATTATCTCCATGTGCAAAGATGCACTGACCCAATTAATTAGGAAAGGTCAACACGGGGTAAGTTGTGCCAGTGAGGACGGGGTAAGTTGTGCCATGTACAAAATGAACTCACTAACCTGTTAGCCTGTTTACTTTTATGAAAAAAGTGTTTTGGGCACTTTATCAGTGCTTTTGCAAGTATTAAAATCATAATTATATTTAATTGGAAACTTGTTTATATCCGAGGTTAGGCCTACACATCTGGGTGTAAATATAAGTAAGTACATAGGCCTACATCATTATGGCATAATGTTTCTGATATTTTGATATTTTCTACCGTGTTTCTTCTATTTTTCAGGACAAAATGCCACGCACCTACAAACGCAAGACGACCAGAGAGAAAGTCACAGAATACGTGCTGAAACGAGCTGCAAACGCAGTTACCAATGGCCAGACAGTGTGTGCAGTTGCTAAGGACCTCAATATCTGCAGAATGACGTTGGGTGAGGTCAAATACCAGAGTTAACTATACACCTAGATTATCTTGGTGTTATCTCAGCAAAAAGTGTTAACCTGAACCCATCCGGACAAGGTATCTGATGGCCAAACAATCCATGCAACGAAAAACTTCACAATTCTGAACAACGCGTATGTTAAGTTGATGAACACTAAATTAGAATGTGATGCTGAGACTGACAAACCTGTATCAGAAGACTCTATCATTAATGTCAAGGAAAACACAAGTTGTATTGTCATAACGATCTTAGCCACTAGTGTTCAGGCCTGGCTAGATGTATGCACTTCGGTATACGGCACCCCTATTAACAGGGGCACCAACGGTCATCAGTTCTCTGCGAGGTTCTCCTCAATATCACCAGACAGCGCCATTGTCAAATCTTCAGATGTCAATGACTTCGGGACAATATCAATAACTGTGTACGATTCGAAGGAGCCGAAACTAAACGTACAGGGGAACTCATACCTGTTGTGGTACATTGACCACCTACCACTCTTGAAGAAACACCTCCTCGAAGGGACACCGGCCAAACCTCAGATACATGCTACCAGTGTCATCCCAAGGAACGAGGAGCCTCAAACAGCCATTTGTGCCAGCCAGAACGGGGATGCAAAGATCAACAACGCTAATTGTGACAGCCAGCAGGCTCGAGACTCCCTTTAAGAGTGTTTGAATTTGGCGCCACCCAATTTTACCGCCATTGTTAGCCTTTTGTTTGAGTCTGCGCAATAGACGATCAGGGTTCGCCAGTCTACCTCTCTGGCTGGGCACCACCTCCACAGCTAGGAACCTCTCTGAACAGGCACCACGGATGCGCATGCTCCGTTTGGATTTATTCCGTTTCCATTTTGATCACTTCCGGTAACGCAGGCGCATTGAAGTTGAGGAAAATATTAACTTAATATCGTATCCGTATTTCGCCAAGAGATTACACCGACATGCTGCGCTCATTGAAACACCGACCCAATGTGTGCTTACTTGATATTGCAAATTTACTTGCAAGCCATAGCAACTCGATAGAGGCCGGGTTTTTCCATCCCAATGAAGGACGTCTTGCGGAAGCAACTCCAGACAACATCGAAGCAGCTAACATGGCCAAATGTTCGCAGTACCGGACTTGACCAGTCAGCCAAGTCATCCAACAATCATCTCTTCAGATGAAAGATGCCATCCAGTCACTGGGTCTGCTTCTCATTTGGCTTTGTTCGATTGGTTCCACGAGGAGAACTGTAAAAAGCCAGAGGAGGTACTACGAAGAGTGTCGCTGCTCTCGGGATTTGCAAGTGTAACCAATACCCAGGTGGCAGAGCAATTATTTAATTCTCTTGGGCGAAATTTGAAATTCCTAAACCAAGCAACCCCAGTTAGCCACATGTTCCTAAGCCGCCTTTTGCTCAACCTACACAACCAAAAGGTAAATAAAAGTCTCCTGAAGACACAGAATGCAGCTTGCTCGGAGCGGTATGAGTTTGATGTTTTTGGACGTCTTGCACACGCTTACGGAAATGATGCCCCTACAACGTCATCGATGCCAGGCCCGTCAACGACATCACAACCTCGAGAGCAGATGCAGATGCCAGGCCCGTCAACGACATCACAACCTCGAGAGCAGATGCAGATGCCAGGCCCATCAACGACATCACAACCTCGAGAGCAGATGCAGATGCCAGGCCCATCAACGACATCACAACCTCGAGAGCAGATGCAGATGCCAGGCCCGTCAACGACATCACAACCTCGAGAGCAGATGCAGATGCCAATGCCAAGTGCTGATAATAGAAGTCAAGGTGCTTCAAATTCTGCTCGTCCGTTTGTCCCTGACCAGAAGAGGAAATTATTGTCTGCATCAGCAAAAATAACTGGTACTCAAGACAGAGCTGCAGGCCCAGCCGTTGTTGACGTTCAGCGTAGGATAGAGGAACACATCGAGCAAGAGAGTCCCCTCGATGACCGATGTGCTAAATGGTTGCTGAAAACAATCCGCTATGCAGCTGACACTCTGTACAAGACAGGGCGGAGACATGAAGTCATGTCTGTGATAAGAAATAATGATCTATACCAGTCGCAAGGTTATTCAAACTACTGTGGGATGTGCTGCATAAACAATGCCCTCGGTGCTGGTGTAGATGACAAATTTCCCGTTACAGTAGAGGAAATGGACAGGACTGCCGATGAACTGTGGTTGCGTTCAATGACGAAGAGCAGGAAAATATGCGTGACCGTGAAGGTTATTATAGCTTCTTAGTAGTTGAAACAGTGCTAGAGCATCGAGGGTACACTTGCAACCGTTTGTCTGAGGCAAACCTGAATGAGATGAATGCTGCAGACGTGATTCCGATTTGCAGAAGGTCATTCAATACGGACCCCATAAACTTTATCATACATCAAAGTAACTCGGAGCACTGGGTTACTTTAAAGGTCAGCGAAAACCTTCCAAGATTGATCGATTCAAGGCGACCACTATCGGTGGTTGAAATGACCAACTGCCAAGCGGGTTCATACATCAAGAAGAACTTTCGGAGGAGAGGAGCAGTTTTTATACCGACAAAAACCACAGTAAGAGCACTTGCATTTTTTTATCGGCAGGATCCAGGTAGCACTGGTTAAGTTGCATTGAGACAGCAATTAGGGAACCATCTCAAAAAACATCCAATGCAGTAGATAATTATCACTGAATCAAGGCAACCCAAACCCCTAACTTAAGCATACCAGTTATGCAATGACCACCTATTTACCCTAGCTACTGCCTATAGTTCCCTCCCTAATTTCAGATTATGGTATTAGTGAGAAGATATTTATTTCTATCCCACCCATGAGTAAAATTTTAAATAATTTACAGATGCCAATGCCAGACCCGTCGCCAGCCTCTCAACCTGAAGCGCAGATGCCAATGCCAGACCCGTCGCCAGCCTCTCAACCTGAAGCGCAGTCGCCAATGCCAGCCTCTCAACCTGAAGCGCAGTCGCCAATGCCAGACCTGTCGCCAGCCTCTCAACCTGAAGCGCAGTCGCCAATGCCAGACCCGTCACCAGCCTCTCAACCTGAAGCGCAGTTGCCAATGCCAGACCCGTCGCCAGCCTCTCAACCTAAAGCGCAGTCGCCAATGCCAGAACCGTCGCCAGCCTCTCAACCTGAAGCGCAGTCGCCAATGCCAGAACCGTCGCCAGCCTCTCAACCTGAAGCGCAGTCGCCAATGCCAGACCCGTCGCCAGCCTCTCAACCTGAAGCGCAGTCGCCAATGCCAGAACCGTCGCCAGCCTCTCAACCTGAAGCGCAGTCGCCAATGCCAGACCCGTTGCCAGCCTCTCAACCTGAAGCGCAGTCGCCAATGCCAGACCCGTTGCCAGCCTCTCGACCTGAAGCGCAGTCGCCAATGCCAGACCCGTCGCCAGCCTATCAACCTGAAGCGCAGTCGCCAATGCCAGACCCGTCGCCAGCCTCTCAACCTGAAGCGCAGTCGCCAATGCCAGACCCGTCGCCAGCCTCTCAACCTGACATTGACATCAATGAAGACATTGGATATGATGGATATTCATCAAAAAGACCATGTCCAATAGAGGTAGTGTTTTGTTTCCTGAGCCTTTGTCCATTATTTTTATCAGACAATGTCAGAAGAAAGAGTAAATGAATATGACTCTGGTCTATCAAAGCCACCTACAATCACAAAAAAGCATATTCCATTTCCTACTGTGTGCATTTCATATTTCTTGTGACTCTCTTTTTAGGATTGTGAGGCATCAGTCACCCTTGCAGACCATGGCTATGCTTTACGGCCGTGTCAAACAAAGGTAGTGTTTGTTTCCTTAGCAGAAGTCCATGATCAAATGTATGTTCATTATTATCATACATATCATATTGCTTATTATTATTAGTATTATTGTCGTACAATTTATATAGGAAAAAAACTTAAGGTGCTTTAATGTTTTAAATTTAAATAAATGTAAATGGTCTGAAAGTGTTGTAAATCATTTGATTTGACCTTAATATTTTACTCACCTAAAATTATGATTCTTTTCCAGAAATTAAGGAAATCGTTTATCTATCCCTCCTTGGTACCGAATATCAGAAAACGATTCTGTGTGTGTCAGCAATTCAATGATGGTCGGTGAGTAGCAACAACATCACATGATCATTGAAACAAAAAAAATTGCCTCTCATGGCAAAATTACTATCTATTGAAGGTTTTCACTTGGTCTTATGCTTGACCTTTTAAAAACTTGTAATTACCAACAGCTGAATTTTGTCCTGCCTATGTCGAGGTCTTTAGAAGTGTGGGTAAATTTGTCTGGCTGTTAGAACCCCTTGTTAAGTCCACGATCAAATTGATAACATTGATGTATTGTTCACCATTGTTTTATTGTTTTAAATGTTCTGATATTAACACAGTTTACCAAATATTGAACAGACTCAAATTTTTATTTGTTCAAGTAATCAAATGTATAAGGCCAGGGACACATACACTGCTTTTTTCACTTGGTGGTGCCTGGCTGCGGAGGTAACCTGCTCTCGACCATTTCAAGAGAAAAGACTATGAAATGTTCTGTTATTAACACAGTTTACCCAATATTGAACAGACTCAAAGTTTTATTTGTTCAAGTAATCAAATGTATAAGGCCAGGGACACATACACTGCTTTTTTCACTTGGTGGTGCCTGGCTGTGGAGGTAACCTGCTCTCGACCATTTCAAGAGAAAATACTATGAAATGTTCTGTTATTAACCCTTAAAGCGCCAGAGGCGACGATCGTCGACATAAGGGGGAAAGCGCCAGAGGCGACGATCGTCGACAGCAGACATTTAGTTCCACCTGTCTGCTAAGAGATGGCAGTGAGTGTGCATGTACGCTCTTTGGTACTTCGACAGTGATGCTTAGCACAAAATGGCATCGAACAAATTTCAAGTTTCTATACAAGCTTTTGAGTATTTTATCAAAAACTTGAAGCCCCATTTTCGCGGGAATGACGTCATCAGGAGTAATTAGCGCTGCTACGACTAATTAGACGGATGCTTCGACCAGGAATCGGATGGAAACGATGTATTTAGACCCAGACTTCATATTAAAATACCAAGGGAGGTATAAAAAGCTGATGGAGGTATGTTCTGGCCATATTTTTGTTGATTATGGGTATTTGCACTAATTAACCCCTAATTAGTAAATTTTGGCGGGAAATGTCACAAAAATCGACGGGAATTACCATTTGTATAAAATCATCAGTACATTCCATGGTGTTTGTAACAAAAATAACGTTGTTATTAATCATTTTCAAAAATGCTCGGTTAATTCGGCGCTCAGGGGTAATATGATTTTGTTAATTCAGCGCTTTAAGGGTTAACACAGTTTACCCAATATTGAACAGACTCAAAGTTTTATATGTTCAAGTAATCAAATGTATAAGGCCAGGGACACATACAATGCTTTTTTCACTTGGTGGTGCCTGGCTGTGGAGGTAACCTGCTTTCGACCATTTCAAGAGAAATGACTATGAAATGTTCTGTTATTAACACAGCTTACCAATATTGAACAGATTCAAAGTTTTATTTATCCAAGTAATCAATTGTATAAGGCCAGGGACACATAGACTGCTTTTATAACTTGGTGGTGCCTGGCTGTGGAGGTAACCTGATCTCGACCATTTCAAGAGAAATGACTATGTTATTGTTCGATTATTAAGGCAGTTTGCCCAATATTGAACAGATTAAAAGTTTTATTTATCAAAGTTATCAATTGTATAAGGCCAGGGAAACATACACTGCTTTTTTCACTTGGTGGTGCCTGGCTGTGGAGGTAACCTGCTCTCGACCATTTCAAGAGAAATGACTATGAAATGTTCTGTAATTAACACAGTTTACCCAATATTGAACAGATTCAAAGTTTTATTTATCCAAGTATTCAATTGTATAAGGCCAGGGACACATAGACTGCTGTTTTCACTTGGTGGTGCCTGGCTGTGGAGGTAACCTGCTCTCGACCATTTCAAGTGAAATGACTATGAAATGTTCTGTAATTAACACAGTTTGCCCAATATTGAACAGATTGGGTTATTGATCAGTTTGGAAGAAACTTCTTTGAAATATTCAATATTGGGTGGATTGTGGTAATAACTTAATAGTCATTTTACTTAAAAAGTCAAGAGTGGTATTCATTGATTGTAGTCACAGTGTAAAATGTTCAATTCTCATCAGGAGGTTTTTATTAATAGATATGCGAATGTGTCCACTGAACAAAATTGTTGTAATTCAAATGATGTCTATTGATTGATTAATAAATACATCTTTAAAACTAAATCGTGTGGTCATTTCATTACTTGGACCCTTCAGCCTGGAAATTCTTCTTCTTTGTGTTCATTTCCATCTAACAGACTCTCCAGACTTACTAGTAATCAGAAGCGGAGTTGGTGTTCGTCAGCCGGTCAAGTCTCCCTCCTCAACGCTGCAAGCGTTGGGCATCTTCCCAGGATGTGCTCTACAGTCATTGGCTCGATCTGGGGGGTGTCGCTCTCTCCTTACTCCTAGACAGAAGCCTGGAACAAGCTGGACATCGGGCAGCAAACCCAATATTAATGTGCTCAGAACACTTCTCAAGTAATTAGTGTTTCAGAGTGATCTATAGCCTATACCTAATACAATAGTGATGGTTTCGGGCAGGGCTTAGAGGAGGCTTAGAGTAACGAGACTAGTATATAGCAGGCCCGGGAAAGCAGGGGCGTAGGTAGCAGAGGGGGGGGGCAAATGCCCCCTCCCCCCGAGGTCACCAAAATATGTGTTTTTGGCCAAAAGATTTCATAAAGGGTCATTTTGTCCCCCAGAGAGCCTTTTGCCCCCCCCCCCCGCCAGACCAAAAAGCTAGCTACGCCCCTGGCCCTGTAGGTGTATAGTATAATTTACTCTAAGTAAGGGCAGGGCAATAAGGAAAGGTGCTATGCTGCATGTAGGCCCTATTATTATATTCTATAACAAAGAAACCCAACATATGATTTAAAGGTGCCGGTGTAATAGAATCAGATGCCCCCTGATATTAAATGCCCTCAACAATAGAACACCGGCACCATTCAATAGGACTCTAAAGAGGCCAAGACCCTTCATCCGAAGAAGAACAATACAGGCGGGCATCAGGAAAGGGAGGGCATTTGATTCTATCACAGCGGAACAATATATCTCCCTTTTCCCACAAGAACTAATATTCCTCACAAAGGAATTCTAGACTGGACTTAGACTCATGGGGACCAGCATTTCTTTTACACCCGCACGCGGAGCATGAGCTGAGCTACTACTGCACGCCAACATATCAACCAACAGCACCGCCATTTCTTCAAACGGTTGGAAGTGATACTACCAGTCACGTGTGGTTCCTGGTCAGAGAGGTTCCTAGCTGTGGAGGTGGTGCCCAGCCAGAGAGGTAGGCTGGCGGAGGGTGTTGCAATAGGCGCTCATATATTGATACAAATGGAACCGGGGCGATTGCCGGATCTGTCTTGGTAATTTGGATAAAGCACGGGATATCAAAGAGGTAATTATGCCTAAGACTACATTGTTTAGAAGGATGAAAGTCCAGTCTGTAACTGTAAGGCCTGTAGAGATGCTGTATCGGCCCAGATACTGTAAAAGGTTTCAAACCCGACACGTGTGACTTTCTGCAAAAGTTGCAAATACGATATGAAAGCTTACCAAGCCAAAATAAGGCGGAAAAGATGCAAAAAGCGATGGAGAAAGGGTCAAAGTACGCATGTTCCAACAACATCCATCACATTTGGAACAGAATACAAAAAGACGTAAGTGATGATTACATTGTACATGTACCGGTAGTCATGTAGGTCTACAATGTAAACTATTAACCAAAAAATAGTCAATATGAATATGCAAGGTCATGACCAGAGACAGCAGACTGGCTCTTGTCCCCCACAATTTGATGTGCAGATCCAATCCATCCGGCCAGACATCTGTTTGCAATAATTATTTTTTGAAAATTTACCATCGAGTCCCTTTGCAGTGCTCTCCACTAGACATACCGGCAAACGTGCATTTTCTTGCATGAGGTACTGAGGGACTGTGATACCAGATGAACACAACCTATGTCATATCATGTATGGAATTACTCTAACAACACAGTTTTTCCAACATTATTCTCCCTCCCAAGACAGGCTACATGTAGCTCAGCAAGTTGTTGGACTTTCCCTTTTCATATCAATCTGGTGAATTGATTCTCCCGGTGGTTATGAATCTAATGAGTAATGTGATTCTCTTCACTGGTCAGTATTCTTAATTTTTCACAAAATTTCAGTTGGCTTCATTATCATCAGCTGGGATTCATACAGCCATGTTCTGGTTTACGGATGCAACCAATGGCAAGAGAAGAAGAAGTTGACACCGAGAGGTGTGCAGTGCCATGAAAATTGCACTGGCATGTGAAGGGGGATCCAATTTTTGTTTTGCGTTAATGGAGCTGTATGACTCAGGTGGGTACATTAACATGGTACATGCAATGGGGTGCCTAGCATTCTCAGCATTTTGACACTATGGGGCAATACAATTTATGAAAACCCTCAGATATTTGCCAGTGACATTACCTTTACCACAACATCAAATTATTCTGAAGCTAAATCTCTCTAGTGATCTACATGGTCGTAGACATCAACATTCTTTGCCAGATGGTTTAGCAATGCTGTAGAAAGATAAACAATCTTTTTTTTTCAGTCTGATTGCAGGGCTGTTGTACATTGTAGCCTCAGTCAGACCGTATTCACAGAGACAAGGTTATTTATGATATTTTTGGCAAACAAGCCTTGTGTTCATGTTTCAGCAGAAAGTGACCAAACTGCTATGACTATTGGAGTTGGTAAGTATTCTGAGTCAATCACTTACTGGGATCCTTTACAGGCTTGAGGCAAAGTTGTTTTTTTCTGGAGTCATTACTAGTTATAGGGCAAAATGTGTCCAGCTATTTTGCCTCACATGGACGAAAGCACACCTTATCAAAAATGGCTAGAACTTACAGTTTCCAGTATAGCTTAAGTACATGTAATACTAATAGGTATAGCAGGCATGCTTGTCATATTTTAAACTTGAGGAGTTGTGCATTCATTTCCTGTGACTGTGACTGTGTGAACTGGAATAAAAAGATCTATTTTTTTCAAATGAGGTTCAGAAGTCTTGTCTCGACTTGGCTGTGGTCAAATATTGCCACTTAACGTTACCACCTGCAGCTAGAACTTGTTTTGGGTGATAAAGATCGAGAGTGCTCTAGCTCTTTCGCTACCGCACCCGGTATATACCGGGTGCCTCTATCCCGTACCCCTGGCCCGCACCCGGTATTTACCGGGAGGCCTACATACCTCAGATAAATAGAAATTACTAAATAACTCGCTATAAGACCGCCTTTGGACGAGGCTTAAACTGTAGAATGTATAGTGCTGCCATCTCGTGATTTTTTCCGTCAACATATGTCCTTGCCTTCGGCGTGAAGAGCAGATGACAAGGACACGTGGTATTGGAAAAACTGAAGTTTCGATTTGAAGTCGGCACCGGTGAAACTATCGCAAATATCGCTGTTATCTGGCGATATCAAGTATGGGTGAGTATACACATTGATAAAGTGTAATCCAAAGCTTAATTTCGATGGTGTTTCATAGGGTGTTCGTTCATAATATCGCCTGTAGCTCACTAACATGTGGCGAGCACGTGGTGTCATTGCATTTCAATCCTCATGCCCGTCTAAAACATGCCGATCTATCTACTCAAACCAGGCTCTTCTATGATAAATCCCTGCACAGGTCATAGAATGGACACTAATGAGGCCCTACTTTTGCATTTGAAGGCCTACAACAGTATATATCGTCGTATAAACAGTTTTTGAAGCGGACATTGTTGCCATTTTATTACCCAGAAATGGCGGGAAATTTGAACATAGGACTTTGGCGCGAGTGCATTTCAAATACCGGTACCCTTCCAACTGTTTTTGTACCTATTATTTCTACAAATATTATCATATTAGCACACAATATGACCTGTACTGCTGCAGAACTCGCCCCTTACCAGTTTTTTGCCCCTTTTTCTCTGCAGCATTCAGTACCAGCCAAGTACTTGAGATGCTGATAGATGCTGATTCTGATGATGACGATTTGGATCTTGGTGAATCAGATGATGATGATAACGTTCCTCTGGATGATGAAGTGTGTGTAGATTCTAGCTTGTAACAACCTGCCTATGATGACATGAGCATAGCTGAAAGCTTACCTGCATCCGAAAACGAGGACATGGATGTAGATAATGGTGCCCCTGCATCTGAAGATGACATCATGGATGTCGATTATCAACCCGACGCCGATGTCAACTACGACAGTGATGGTCATTCTATGGGTGAGAACGATGTCAATCAGGAACTTAGTGACTATGAGGACCATCAAGCAAGTGGTGCATCCACCAGAAGTAGAAGTGAATCACCTGATAGAAATCATGTTCCCATGCCAAGAGGTAAAGCCAGGGGCCGTGGTGTGCGAGTCAGGACAGGGTGCAACCGGGGACATTGTGCCCCAGTTGGATCAAGGTATAATGTGTCTGCACCTACAGATAACAACTCCAATCCAGAAGTATTAAGGTAGCAGGAAGGGTTGGGCGTTTGTGGTTTCTGAGTCTGAGGGGGTTGGCGTCTGTTGACTGTGACTGTGCTTTAAGAGAGACTAGACATGGCGCCAGTCTCTCTTAAAGCACAGTCAACAGGCATTTGGTCTCAGTATTTGGGTTTTGATTGCCATGACTGTACCCCTGTAAAAGTCAGAGGAGGAGAAGTTTGGAATGATGAAAGCATTGAAGAAGAAGAAATGTTATTATTGAGGAAAGCAAAATTTATTATGAGACAAGAAGGCAGTGTCCTGACTTGATTATTTTGAAAATGGCGGTCTGAACACATTAAAAGGTGGAACATGGCATTTTATCGACTTTGAAGTGTTCCGCAGTTAAAGGGAGACTATAGGCAGCAGCTAGGTAGGCAAGATAAAGTCATACAAATTTGCCAATAGGGGTCAGTCATACCTCTAGGCATGGCGCCAGTCTCTCTTAAAGCACAGTCAACAGGCATTTGGTCTTAGTATTTGGGTAAGTATAGAATCAAGGCAGCTCAGAGAGCAATGATTGAACGATGCTGTGGACAAGTCCAAGGATACTGCATCAGTCACGACCAACTTCTCATCAGAAAGCGTCACCACCAGCATATTCAATGTTCAGTTCCAACCTGTACCAGTCCAATGCACGCCTGTCATGGTCAGCAGTGGTCAGCTTAGCGCGATATGGAACATTCTTCCGAAACTCAAGCGAGGGAAGTCTGCTCATTAGCATATCTCGCGCACTGCTCCTTCTTGTCAAACATCGTAGTGAAATCGTGGTACAGTGGGGCGTCCTCGAGGATTGCAGCTGGTCGGACAGACGTGAGGTGGAATGTGGGCGGCTGCACTTCTTCGTTGATGTGCGATGGCAGATAGCACAGTTGTTGCGTTGCATGACAGCTGAAAGTGAATGTGATATCATAGAACTGAGGCGTTTGCAATGAGACTATAGGTGAAGTAGAAGCAAGGAGTGAAATGGGCCATCTTCCAGTGACTAACAGAGTGAGGGCACTGGGTGTTGTTAGATTCAGCATTGAATGTATTCCTCGTACAAGCGTGAATAGTGTGGACATACAGTGAGAGGTGAGAGACCCCTATTGACTACTTATTGTAACTTTATCTTGGATATTATATTGGTATTGAACTTCTAGCCATGGAATATGAAGAAATTGAAGTTGTAGGCATGGAATATGAAAAATTATTCAACGGTGAAAGACATTATTCCATGAGGCTTTGCCGTGATCGCAAAGGACGCGACGCGATTGGTTCACATGCTAATGAGGTATGATAATGATAATTACCTCTATAATGCTACTTGGATAGCGACTGTGTCGTTGATTGCAACAGTGGTCTATGTCAATGTGTGCCTGTAATGTCAATTGAGTATGATGAGGTGATGACGATAGTGCAATTATTAAATATTGGCAAGAGATCATACTACAACATAGGTCTTGTTTTTGACAGATGACTGTGCGACATTCCCATTGGGTCTTGTTAGAGTCAGCGCTGCATGTATTCCTTGTACAAGCTTGAATAGTTGTGACAGACTTTGAGGGGTGAGAGACCCCTATCGGCTACTTCGGCTAACTTTATCTTGCCTACCTAGCTGCTAGCAATAGTGCCCCTTTATCAAGACTGAAACCCACTGTGCAGGGCTAAGAAATTACCTTTATAATCCTAGTTTGATAACCACTGTGTAGATGAGCCGATGAATAATGATGTTGTTCATGTTTACCATGTTTACTAGTACATAGCCATAGGGTATGCACTGGCCAGTGTACTTTCTGCACGTCGTCATGGTCATGTACGTACGTGATACCTTGCATATTTTGTTTTTTGAATGCGCATGCTTTTTGGGCAAAATCACTTGTACCAACACTAATGAATAATGTCTTCTTATCCCTATGACTCCATACACAGTGAGGGCATTGTCCCATTCCCATCAAATGGTAACTTATTGTACCGTATTAGGGTGGAAGTTGGGGAGCAGATACCTACCGTTGCACGCCTGTCATAATCAGCAGTGATGAGCTTAGCGCGATATGGAACATTCTTCAGAAACTCAAGCGAGGGAAGTCTGCTCATTAGCATATCTCGCGCACTGCTCCTTCTTGTCAAACATCGTAGTGAAATCGTAATGGAAAACGTCTGGCTTTGCGCCAGACGTTGAGACTAATAAGTGAAGAACTAATAGGTAAAGAACTTCTACTTGCGCGAGACTGCTCTGATAAAATTATCATTGCAGAGACTACGGTGACGTACACATATATTTTTTACAATCAAAAATGCCCTCAAAAGACGACATGGAATGATTATTTTATTGATATTTCCTACTATATACCTTCCAATTATCACTTTATACAAATAGATCGGCGTTAGGTCGCATGCTTTTCTTTCCTGGTGACACTATAAAGCAAAATAGTTGCAACCCCGTAAATGCGCTATAAGTCCAATAATAAGTGACGGTGACCCGTTATAAATGTTTCGCCAGCTTCGCTTTTTTGCCGCTACGCGGCGCGTTGGGCCCTTGCGTCCAGAAGTATTAAGGTAGCAGGAAGGGTTGGGCGTTTGTGGTTTCTGAGTCTGAGGGGGTTGGTGTCTGTTGACTGTGCTTTAAGAGAGACTAGTCATGGCGCCAGTCTCTCTTAAAGCACAGTCAACAGGCATTTGGTCTCAGTATTTGGGTTTTGATTGCCATGACTGTACCCCTGTAAAAGTCAGAGGAGGAGAAGTTTGGAATGATGAAAGCATTGAAGAAGAAGAAATGTTATTATTGAGGAAAGCAAAATTTATTATGAGACTAGAAGGCAGTGTCCTGACTTGATTATTTTGAAAATGGCGGTCTGAACACATTAAAAGGTGGAACATGGCATTTTATCGACTTTGAAGTGTTCCGCAGCTAAAGGGAGACTATAGGCAGCAGCTAGGTAGGCAAGATAAAGTCATACAAATTTGCCAATAGGGGTCAGTCATATCTCTAGGCATGGCGCCAGTCTCTCTTAAAGCACAGTCAACAGGCATTTGGTCTTAGTATTTGGGTAAGTACAGAATCAAGGCAGCTCAGAGAGCAATGATTGAACGATGCTGTGGACAAGTCCAACAATACTGCATCAGTCACGACCAACTTCTCATCAGAAAGCGTCACCACCAGCATATTCAATGTTCAGTTCCAACCTGTACCAGTCCAATGCACGCCTGTCATGGTCAGCAGTGGTCAGCTTAGCGTGATATGGAACATTCTTCCGAAACTCAAGCGAGGGAAGTCTGCTCATTAGCCTATCTCGCGCACTGCTCCTTCTTGTCAAACATCGTAGTGAAATCGTGGTACAGTGGGGCGTCCTCGAGGATTGCAGCTGGTCGGACAGATGTGAGGTGGAATGTGGGCGGCTGCACTTCTTCGTTGATGTGCGATGGCAGATAGCACAGTTGTTGCGTTGCATGACAGCTGAAAGTGAATGTGATATCATAGAACTGAGGCGTATGCAATGAGACTATAGGTGAAGTAGAAGCAAGGAGTGAAATGGGCCATCTTCCAGTGACTATAATATACAGAGTAAGGGCGCTGGGTGTTGTTAGATTCAGCATTGAATGTATTCCTCGTACAAGCGTGAATAGTGTGGACATACAGTGAGAGGTGAGAGACCCCTATTGACTACTTCTTGTAACTTTATCTTGGATATTATATTAGTATTGAACTTCTAGCCATGGAATATGAAGAAATTGAAGTTGTAGGCATGGAATATGAAAAATTATTCAACGGTGAAAGACATTATTCCATGAGGCTTTGCCGTGATCGCAAAGGACGCGACGCGATTGGTTCACATGCTAATGAGGTATGATAATGATAATTACCTCTATAATGCTACTTGGATAGCGACTGTGTCGTTCATTGCAACAGTGGTCTATGTCAATGTGTGCCTGCAATGTCAATGAAGTATGATGAGGTGATGACGATAGTGCAATTATTAAATATTGGCAAGAGATCATACTACAACATAGGTCTTGTTTTTGACAGATGACTGTGCGACATTCCCATTGGGTCTTGTGAGAGTCAGCGCTGCATGTATTCCTTGTACAAGCTTGAATAGTTGTGACGGACTTTGAGGGGTGAGAGACCCCTATCGGCTACTTCGTCTAACTTTATCTTGCCTACCTAGCTGCTAGCAATAGTGCCCCTTTATCAAGAGTGAAACCCACTGTGCGGGGCTTAGAAATTACCTTTATAATCCTAGTTGGATAACCACTGTGTAGATGATTTGAAGAGTGCTCTGTGGATGTGTGCCTGTAATGTCAATGAAAGTATCATGAGGTGATGACGATAGTGGAATGACGAAATATTGGAAAGAGATCTATTCCTAGAAGAACATATGTCCTGTTTTGACTAGGTGGTGCATTTTTTAAAATCAGCAGTGAGCACTGCGTGTAACATGGTGGAGGCAGCGGAGATAATAACTGTGTCGAAAGTATTGTTATAGGTCTTTCCCTAGGCCCATGGGGTTAAATTTACAATCCACGATTGAAAAGACGTAGTTTGATCGCATTCAACTATAAATCCATTGAACAGTTGTGTTCCTTTAGTCAACCGATGACCTTTTGTTGGGCCATGATCGGGGATTGTAAACTGTAAATGTATTATGGACTGGGAGACGGGGGAAACACAAGTGAAATAGACCAAAACAAGTGATTTTGGGGCTTTGGTTTAGACGCATGCCCCACATGCGCCATGCGGGATTATACGGTTCATGTGAACTTGTTGACATCTACATGATCTAGTGCTGTTATTGGTCATGTCATGGTACATGGTAGGCCTAATCATCATGGCTATATGTTTCAGGAAAAGCTCGGAGTAAAATGAACTGCCGATGAATAATGATGTTGTTCATGTTTACCATGTTTACTAGTACATAGCCATAGGGTATGCACTGGCCAGTGCACTTTCTGCACGTCGTCATGGTCATGTACGTGATACCTTGCATATTTTGATTTTTGAATGCACATGCTTTTTGGGCAAAATCACTTGTATCAACACTAATGAATAATGTCTTCTTATCCCTATGACTCCATACACAGTGAGGGCATTGTCCCATTCCCATCAAATGGTAACTTATTGTACCGTATTAGGGTGGAAGTTGGGGAGCAAATACCTACCGTTGCACGCCTGTCATAATCAGCAGTGATGAGCTTAGCGCGATATGGAACATTCTTCAGAAACTCAAGCGAGGGAAGTCTGCTCATTAGCATATCTCGCGCACTGCTCCTTCTTGTCAAACATCGTAGTGAAATCGTAATGGAAAACGTCTGGCTTTGCGCCAGACGTTGAGACTAATAAGTGAAGAACTAATAGGTAAAGAACTTCTACTTGCGCGAGACTGCTCTGATAAAATTATCATTGCAGAGACTACGGTGACGTACACATATATTTTTTACAATCAAAAATGCCCTCAAAAGACGACATGGAATGATTATTTTATTGATATTTCCTACTATATACCTTCAAATTATCACTTTATACAAATAGATCGGCGTTAGGTCGCATGCTTTTCTTTCCTGGTGACACTATAAAGCAAAATAGTTGCAACCCCGTAAATGCGCTATAAGTCCAATAATAAGTGACGGTGACCCGTTATAAATGTTTCGCCAGCTTCGCTTTTTTGCCGCTACGCGGCGCGTTGGGCCCTTGCGTCAAGACATTCAGAACAACAGTGATGCATCCACCAGGAGTAGAAGTGAATCACCCATTAGAAATCGTGTTCCCATGCCAAGAAGTAGAGCCAGGGACCGTGATGTGCGAGTCAGGACAGGGTCCAATCAAGACATTCACAACGACAGTGATGCATCCACCAGGAGTAGAAGTGAATCACCCGATAGAAATCGTGCTCCCATGCCAAGAGGTAGAGCCAGTGGCCGTGGTGTGCGAGTCAGGGGAGGTGTACGGGTCAGGGGCGGAGGTCGTGGCAACCAGGGTCAAGGTGTTCAAACGAGGGGAGGGCGTGGTAATCAAGCTCGCGGTGTACAAGCCAGGGGAAGAGGCCGTGGTAATCGGGGACGGCCTGCTGCCCAAGGCAGAGCTAGAAATCGTGCGACATCGCCTTGGTATGAGACTAATAACATACCCCATGTTGAGAGTTATACTGGCCCGAATCTTGAAGGCAAACATCTCCTTGACGATCGAGTTGGGCATACAGTTTATGACTACATTCGTGTATTTTTGGACGATGCATTTATTAGACTTGTTTGTGACGAAACCAACAGGTACGCTACCCAATCCATTGCAAACTTTGCTCCGAATGAAGGTGCACTTGTGGGAGTCTCGTAATGCAACATTTAGAGTATTGAGATCTTATAGTTTTGAACGTAGAGTATTAGTTTATAGTTTATTAGTAATAGGGGCCTAGTCTTATATCACATATAAGTTGAGTCTCAACCCTGGTTATTGTGCCCAGATCTTGTGAGGGAAATCTAACCCTTCTTGGCTTTTGTTATATATGGAAGCTATTGTGTGTGGGGTTGGCTCTGGCCTGCTGTTATGTCATGTACATAGCCCTTCCAAGGGAGAGGGCAGATCAAACCCAGACACGAGACAAGGAACACACCAACGTTGAAGACCCTGATTATATGCCTAGAAGGAAGACAAGTTCTGCCACCAAGTTGTGCATCACCAAGTTGCAGAGCGCCTGAAACCAATGTGGGTAAGTTGCCACATACTCATCACGAAGGACTGGTATCCCACAACACCTGATGAAATCGAATTGTTCATTGCCATAAACATGTTGATGGGTATCATCCGAAAACCGTCTCTCAAGCTATACTGGTCTACAAGGGCGATCTTGGCAACTCCTGTGTTTGGAAAGTACATGTCAAGGAATAGATTCGAACATATCCTTAGATTCCTTCACTTCAACAACAATGCCAACCTCATTCCACGTGGACAACCAGGTTATGACCGGTTGTTCAAGCTGAGAAAAATCATTGATGGCTTTGCTCCAAAGTTTATGGATTCCTACGATCCAGGGAAAGTTATGTCACTGGATGAGGGACTGTACCTGTGGAAAGGCAGATTAGTATTCAAACAGTACATCGCCAACAAGCCTGCAAAGTATGGTATAAAGTCGTACTTGCTGTGTGATTCAGCAGGTTACACTTGGAACTTTATAGTCTGTACAGGAGAGGACAAGATGATACCGTATCTCGGAAATCAAGATGATGACCCATTCAAGACCGAAGCCATTCCTCGAATCGTTGTATATTTGATACGTGAAGGTGCAGATCCAAATGTAGTAGGTGAATACAGACAACTGTATATGGATCGATATTACAACAGTCCGGCATTGACTGAACACCTCATGGAGCAGAAGATTTACACTTGTGGAACTCAAGACATGAGAAGGAAGGGTGTACCGCCGGCTGTCAAAAATGCAGTTGTTCGTGTTGGCGAAATAATCCATAGACAGAAAAGGAACATGACGGTAATTTCATGGCGTGAAAAGAAGACCAAGAAGCCTTGCATTATGATCAGTAACATGCATCATGCTGATTTGATCGACACAGGGAAAAAAAGGAAGGTAAATAATGTTGAGATCGCAGTGAAGAAACCATCAATGGTGCTGGCCTACAACAAGCGAATAGGAGGTGTCGATAAAAGTGACCAGATGGTTGCAGACTATGGACATTCAAGGAAGTCATTGAAGTGGACGTCAAAATTCTTCTTCCACTTGATTGACATTGCAGTACTGAATGCCTTTGTGCTGTTCAACAACAGGGAACCAGAAGCGAAAAAGTTGCTGCACCTAGAATTCAAAATGAAGTTCATCAAAAAGATCTTGAGTAAAGCGAAGACAGGAAATGCACTGGAACTACCAGACCCTAAAGGCATCAGACAACATCAGTTGGACACTGTAGGTCATGTGGAACATCTGGAATCACGACTATCTAAGCATTGGCCAGATGACACACCCTTCCAAGATGCTACACCGGGGAAAAAAGTCAAACGCAAGACTCGCGTTTGTGCCCAGTGTCGAAAGGACCCAAAGCCGTACGCGGAACACCATGGTCTGGAGCAACCCCCCAAAAGACCTGAGACCAGCATAATGTGCCCTAAGTGCAACGTACCTCTGCATTCAACTCCCTGTTTCAAACTCTGGCACACACTGAAGTGAAATACATGGTGTGAAGGAAGAAAAGACATGGTGGTCGCTTTTTGGGATTTTCTTGGGTTTCACGTAAAATCAAGACTATGTGACTCTTTAGGCTTTTGAGACCAAAAGGGTCAAAATAATGAACCAAAGTACAAAATACTAACTGTAATTCAAGTGATAGCTGTGACCCATACCTGTAATATATGTAAATATTGCTTTGATCCCTTTATGAATTAAAAAGTTATGATAGTTGACACTTTGATCGCTGTGTTTGACATTTACCGCATAATTACATGAAATCTAGACTAATTGCCACTTTAGGTTTTGAGGCCAAAAGGGTCAAAATAATGAAATAAAGTACAATAAAATATTGTTAAGAGCATATTTATGTAGATTCTATTCATAAACATTCACTGGGCATGTTATCTTTGTAATTTTCTCATAAGCTTTTTGTCTTGTCTTTTGTCTTGTTAACATTCGAATCTCATTGATCGAGTTAATCTTTTCATTTTAGTAACATTGTTTAATTCAGGTCGGGCGAAAATTAGGGCCTGCCTTTGGTCCACAAAACATAGCATATATCTTTTGAATGGGATGTCCGATTCTTATGCGGTAACGACCATATTGTTGTTGAGAAAATTTCCTAGCAGATGCGGGTAAACTATAACATAACTGAATATGCTAGAAATATGTTTTTAAGCATTTGTTACCGGAAACAGGTTACAATACCTTGTGAAATAATTGGTAAAAAAACTAATTGGTAAAATAATTCAGTGAAGCAACTCAGTTGTTATCAAAGGGAAGCGTTAATTATTGAGATGATTGAAAAAAAACTCATCTGGTCTCGGGTTAATTACTGATATTTCACGTCGATCACTCACTGAGAGTAAATAAGGCAGTTCGAAAGTGACCTCCTCAGTCTCAGCTCAGCTCAAGACCAAGACACTAGACCAAAGAAAAAGATTCAAGACACCACGATGCCTCAGAAGAAAAAGATAGTTGAATATCCGTGCGGTATCTGCAAAGACGAATGCGGAGACGAGATGGTTTTCTGCGAAGCGTGCGAGACCTGGTTACATACGAGATGCGAAGGCCCATCCAACACACAGTTCGAACTACTGGCAGGAAGCAACATCGATTATTTATGCAGCAGATGTACGTTCAACGACGCGGGGTTTTTCAACCTCGACGATTTCTCCCAGTTCCCAAGAGTTCACAACTGAAAATGCTGTACATAATGTGGACAAGTATGCAGCCGAAAGATCGCCGAATCTGGACAGCCAACCATTTCGTTCTCCTCCTTCCTTGTGATGGAGCCCCTGTTAGACGACGCAGCACGTATGCAGAAAAGACCAAGGTCAATCCAGCCAGCCAGCCTCTCCACCGCCAGCCTGCCAGCCAGCCACTCCACCGCCAGCCAGCTACTCCACCACCAGCCAGCAACCTCTCCACCGCCAGCCTGCCAGCCAGCCTCTCCACCGCCAGCCTGCCAGCCAGCCTCTCCACCGCCAGCCAGCCAGCCAGCCAGCCAGCCTCTCCACCGCCAGCCTGCCAGCCAGCCACTCCACTGCCAGCCAGCTACTCCACCACCAGCCAGCAAGCCTCTCCACCGCCAGCCTGCCAGCCAGCCTCTACAACACCAGCCAGCTGCTCCACCACCAGCCAGCCTCGCAACCCCCAGTCAGCAAGCTAGCCACCCCACTGCCAGAAAGCCTCGCCGACACCAGCCTGCCAGCCAGCCACTCCACCGCCAGCCAGCCACCCCAACGGCAACGCCAGCCAGCCAGCCGCCCACGCCACAGCAAGCCACTCCACTGCCAGCCAGCAAGCCAACCACTCCACTGTCAGCAGTTCCGTCGCCAGACAACGTAGGCCTACCAAGTGATGATTCGCTCCTTGACCCCTTGTCGCCAGACATGCCAAGTGATGATTCGCTCCTTGGCTTGAACGATCCGTCGAGCGATGATGAGGCAAAAGAACCACCGATCGGTACACATATCGAAACCTTCCAACAATGGGAGAAGATTTTGGATATCATCAACAAAACGACGCTCGCACAGAATACCATTCCACGAGGCAAGAAAGAATTTGTTTACGTCACATTCCAATGTGGTGGCCACGGTAAAAAAGGAGACTTTGCCGATGATTGTGGCACATGGGACACTAAGAATATTTCGACCAAAACAAGATATTTCGAATGCAACGATGGAATGATGAGTTTCATCGAAAAAAGAAAGGGCGTCTACGGAAAGGTACAGAAAAGAGTATTCGTGACATTTGACCCGCAGCCGGTGGAAGCCAATATCGCAACGATGAAACAATACTATACTACTTCAAAGCGTGATAGCCAGTTCAAGAGACGCGTGACGTGGTTTGAGAAGTTGCAGAATAATCCGTCAGCAGAAAACATTGCCGTTGCTGAGTACACGGGGAAATGGCCGACAACAAGATCTATTCATGGCAATTCGACGAAAAACACAAACGCCTATGAGAGAGCCCCAGCAAATACAAGGAAGAAGATGCGCGACCTCGTGAAACACCTTCGGCCGAATGACGCCTACACCGAAATGATGGCCAGCGACGATTCGATGCCACGGAACTTGAAATAGTTCAAAACATGAAATACAACTTTGATAAAGATTCCTCGCACCCAACCAGAAATCGAATCAATAGCGCCGACGATCTACAATATATACTGAGCCAAATACACGATCATCCGATGATACAAGAGGTCTTCACCCTGAAAGGGAAGCCGTCGAGCGTCATCCTTTACACGGAGGAGCAACTTCTACAGATGACGTCAGCTTTGAAATCGGGGTCGGTGCTTGGTATTGACCGGACATTCAATTTGGGGCCCGCATATCTCACGACGACAGTGTTCAAGAATACAAAACTTCTGCGTCCGTCAACACAAGCGCCGCCCATTTTCTTAGGATCAATGTACATGTACCTACACTGGGATGGAACTTACGTCACGTACCAGCGTTTTTTTTCACATCTCCAAGCAAATCTAAAATGCAACGTGGATGCTTCTTCGCTTGACTTCTCATATATATGTTGTTTGTATTTCGCGCCTAAACTATTACGTCTAGTGCGCATGCTCATATAATAAAGGGAGTCTCCATTTTTATAGTAAACAGGTTAGCTTCGTGTCTCTTTCTTTCCGCACAAATATAACAACTGGCGACGAGGAAAACGAGAATTCAACGTACGAGTAACATGAACTGAAAACAAAGTAAGTCTGTGAGGCCCTGAGCCGTGTGACGAGTGATGTCAACGAAGCTTTGAAGCGAATTTTGTCGACTTTGTAACCATCGTCGACGTGTCGAGTCGGCCATTGTTGAGTGTGTGTGTAGTCGTAGTGTACATTGTGCATACATAGAGCACTGTGTTTCAGATTAAAGATGGCGGAAGGTGGATTTCTTGGCCGTGTTGGCGCATTTGATCATGCAAAGGAGACGTTTGCCGTTAATGCCGAAAGACTTGAAATGTTTTTCTTAGCAAATGGAATTGTTGAGAAACCTGGTGATGGCAGCCAGAGAAGCTGTGCAGTTGAGAAAGAAGGCAATCTTTCTGACTGAAGTGGGGGCAGAGGCGTACACCGTACTCAGTAATCTCCTTGCCCCACATAAACCTGCTACTAAATCTCTAGATGAGATCATAAACTGTTTGAACATACACTACGATCCAAAACCGCTTGAAATTTCTGAGTCTTTCCATTTCGGAAAACGTGATAAAAAACCTGGAGAGACTGTTAGTGAATACATACTAGTTTTAAAGAAACTGTCACTTCACTGTAACTTCGGTGAATTTCTACCACGTGCCTTGCGTGACCGATTCGTGTGCGGACTGGCAGATTCTAGGATTCAAAACAAGTTGTTAAACACCGACAACTTGGACTTCGACAAGGCCTGTCAAGTCGCGTGTGCCATGGAGATGGCTGCAAAGCAGTCGAGAAAAATGTGGATTGGTTCTGTTGCTTCGAATGGTTCTACCGGCAGTTCAGTGAACAAAATCTCTTAATTCTCAAAACAGACTCAGTGCGGCAGATGTGGGAAAAATCATCTTTCCTCATCCTGTCCACACAAGGAAGTCGTTTGTCACAAGTGCTCTTTGACTGGACACTTTGCCAGGTTTTGTAAAACTAAAAATGTGCCAGTTAGCAAGGACTCGAAAAGTAAGAACTTCAGTAAAAACAGAAAGCAAGGAAACCGTCGTGCTTCTGTGAAGTGGACCACTGAAGAAGAAGAAGAAGAAGAAGAAAATCTTTTTATTCACCATGTAGTATCCTCAGTAAATACAGAGAACACTAAGAATGGTTACTTTGTAAATCTTGATGTTGAGGGTATACAAGTACTAATGCAAGTTGACACAGCGGCTGATTATAGCATCATGTCAAAAACTGAGTATGACAAGCAGTTTTCTCATATTCCTCTGCTGAAAACTCCTGTGAAACTGAAAACTTACACTGGAGACCAGATTTCTGTTTGTGGTAAAGCTCACTTGAATGTGAAGTACAAAAGTCAAAGTGCCAACTTGCCATTGATAATTGTAGATCATCCTGGAAAGCCTGCCCTTCTCGGTAGAAACTGGTTAGAAAAGTTGAAGTTGAATTGGAATAAAATTTTAGAATGTGAAACTGACTCTGTACATAAATTAGGTGAAACGTCAGTGAAAGATGAAAACTCTTCGGTAGATCACAAAGTGAAGGATAGGTTAGACCTGATTCTTCGAAAGTACAGTAGTGTGTTTGAAGACAGTTATGATGCCATGCATGGTCACTCTGCACATATCAGGATTAAAGAGGGTGCGAAACCTGTGTTTCATAAGCCTCGCAGAGTTCCATATGCACTTCGTGAACCAGTTGAAGCCGAGTTGAAAAAGCTTGAAGAAAATGGTGTCATTGAAAAGGTTGATCATGCTGAGTGGGCAAGTCCCATTGTAGTAGTACCGAAAGCAGACAAAACTGTCAGAATATGTGGTGATTACAAAGTCGGTATCAATCCAATTGTTGAAGATGAACAATGTACTTTGCCAACTACCCAAGACTTGTACGTTCAATTGGCTGGTTCTAAGGTGTTTTCTAAACTTGATCTTTCTCATGCCTATGCCCAACTCTCAGTTGACCCTGAAAGTAGGAAGTATCTTAACATCAACACCCACAAAGGAATATACACCTACACTAAACTTCCTTATGGAGTCAAATCTAGTCCAAAGATCTTTCAGTCCAAAATGGACAGTATTTTACAGGGCATTCCTAAATGCGTGTGTAAACAAGATGATATTTTGATAGGTGGAGATAATGTCTCTGAAAATCTAGACCTGTTGGAAATAGTGTTGCAAAGATTGTATGAAAACAAAGTCCATGCAAAACTCTCAAAGTGTGAATTTGTGAAATACAGTACTATCTACCTAGGTTTGAAATATGGTCGTGAAGGAATTTCTCCTGTCGAATCTTCAGTAGAAGGAGTGAAGGAAGCACCTGTACCTAAGAATGTATCACAACTCAGATCCTTTCTTGGGATGGTTCAGTATTATCACCAGTTCTTGCCAAATTTGGTCACAACACTCCATCCTCTTCATAATCTGTTGAAGAAAGGAGTAGCTTGGAATTGGACAAATGAATGCCAAAGGGCATATGAGAAATGTAAATCAGATTTGAGTAGTGATGCAGTCTTAGTCCATTATGATCCAAAGAAAAAGCTGAAACTTGATTGTGATGCTTCCTGTTATGGATTAGGCGCCGTTCTTTCTCATGTCTTTGAAAATGGTGATGAAAGACCAATAGCATATGCCTCTAGATCTCTGAGCCCTAGTGAGAGAAATTATGCCCAAATTGAGGGTGAAGCCTTATCTCTTATTTTTGGAGTAAAAAAGTTTCACGACTTTTTATATGGAAGAAAGTTCACTCTGGTCACCGATCATAAACCTTTGGTGACTATTCTTGGTCCAAAATCTGGCATTCCTACCATAGCAGCAGCTAGAATGCAACGATGGGCACTCATTCTTTCGGCATATGACTATGAAATCGAGTATAGAAGTACCACAAAACATGCAAATTGTGATGCTTTGTCCAGATTGCCATGGCCTTACATAGAAAAGTCTGTGTCAGAAAGTGTCATCTCAGTAATTAACGCATTTGATGAAGGATTTCCAGTACTTGCAGAAGACATCGCTAAAGAGACCAGAGTGAACCCAGTCCTCAATAAAGTGAAACGGCATGTTCTAAATGGGTGGCCAGACAAGGAAGCAGGCAACATTGCAGAGATTTTAAAACCTTTCTACAATCGCAGGGATCAATTGTCCATAGAACAGGACTGTGTGCTTTGGGGTACTAGAGTAGTCATTCCGAGGAAGTTCCAGGAACAGCTCCTAGATGAGCTTCACTGGGAACATCCAGGAATTTGTGCCATGAAAGCTTTGGCCAGAAGTCATGTTTGGTGGCCAAACATTGACTCAGATGTTGAGAACAGGGTGAAATCGTGCTCAGTTTGCCAGAGAGTCAGACAGGCTCCAGCAAAGTTGCCGTTGCATCCTTGGGTTTGGCCTAGTAGACCTTTTCAGAGAGTTCACATCGATTTCTGTGAAGACAAACAGTTGTACTATTTGATACTTGTTGACTGCCATTCTAAATGGATTGAAGTGAAACCAATGAGGAAAATCACGGCAGAAAACACCGTAGACGAATTGCGTCTCATTTTTGCAGAGCATGGGCTCCCTGAGCAGCTTGTTTCTGACAATGGGTCACAATTCAGGTCTGAAGAATTTTCCAGTTTCATGATGAAGAATGGCATTCAGCATATAAAGGTGGCACCCTACCATCCTGCCTCTAATGGAGCGGCAGAGAGGTCAGTAAGAGTGGTAAAAGAAGCATTTGCCAAACAAGTGATTGATGGTAAAAGTTCATTGTCACTTAAGCATAGAATAGCCAACTTTTTATTGAGATATAGATCCACTCCTCACAGTACTACAGGTGTTAGTCCAGCTGAATTGCTAATGAGAAGACAGCTGAGAACTAGATTGCATCTTGTGAAACCAAGTATGTCCAGAAAAGTAGAATGTAAGCAAAATCAGCAGAAACTGCAATTTTATCGCCATAGGGAACTTGAGCGAATGTTTGAAATTGGAGATGTTGTAAGAGTGAAAAACCCCAACTCAAAGGGATGAAATGGCCAGGGCCATTGTGCTCACCTGTCGATATGAAAGGGAGAGTATGAGGAAGAACTTGTCATTGTTAGGGGTTAATCAAGCAATAGTTGTGGGATGGTGTGGTTTGTCTTGAAAAAGTGGAGTAAAGCCCGTTACACACGAGGGACCTCTCACCAACTTAGTTGGTTTTAACATTAAGAACAGGTGCACAGGTGACTGGAAGTTGAGAGTCGTTCACCCACTCACACGAAAGACATAATCCCAGCAATATTTAGGTCCTGCACTATTTAGGCCAAAAGAGTCAAAATATTGCCCAACTATGTTGTTGACTGAATCACACGGGGAAATTTCTCCCCCACACTCCTTATATAAACAAAAGATGTCGTCGAGAAATAGAACAAGTCGGTAGTGCAGCCAGCAACTCCAACCAATTGGGCAAAGTATCAGTTACCTGGTCTGGATACCTGTTATGACTTAAAATTCCAACTAAGTTGGTGAGAAGTCCCTCGTGTGTAACGGGCTTTAGTCATATTGTTTTCCGCGTGCACATGTTACTGACGTTGGGATAAGTGAATCGTTATTTGTGGGAGAAGCTGAGAGATGTTTTCTGGCCAATTAAGACGGGTTTACATGTGTCTTAGCTATTCAGTGACTATTGAAAATTAACAGCGCATTTACATTTTGTAAAACCTGCTGTCATTGGCCGAAATTTCAAATGAATGGGATGTACCTGTGGAATTGCGTGTGAATACGCTATCTTGAAAGGAGTATTTATCCTCGGCTTGCGATTAGAGAGAAATGTTGAAAAATATGATACAAGAACAATTGAAGCAAGGAATGCACAGTATAGAATATGATGTACTGAGTAACTAGGTAGCAGTTTGTATTCATTTTTGAGACAATAACATAGTTACAAGACAGCCCTATAGTCGGATTCATAAGTAAATGTCACTGCCCTTTTGGGCAAAAACTACTGGGCTGATTTCTTCAAAGTTTGGTTTTTTCTTGAATCTAATTTCGGGACCCAAGAGGATTTTCATATTTCAGTAACCATGGTTACGAAATAATTTTTTTTGTATGTATTGGTGTACATTGACGTAGTAAAGTTGACAATTTTTTTCTTTATAATTTGCAAATCTCTAACCTGGAAATTGTGTTGGGTCCCGAAATTAGATTCAAGAAAAACCAAACTTTGAAGAAATCGGCCAAATAGTTTTTGCACAGCGACCCAGAAGGGCAGTCAGTGACATTTACTATGAATCCGACTATAGCCTAGGCCTAACTATAAAAGCACTGATGACAGCTACGCTACACTTTCATCATTATCATCATCTACTTTAGTCAACCAGCTCAGATGACCTTTCTTGGGGCAGTGATCGGTAACGGTGAACTCCTTCCGACCCAACAGGCAAATGTTTACATTCGTGTCTCCGTGTATCATGGATTCAAGTGTATACGAACACCGTTGTTGTGTTGACACACTGACTGACTCTGACTGTGTACATTTCTACAGCGACGAAAAACGATCACAAAAATGGTTCTTTTTAAGCACTCGTGACATGTTTACAAAAATTAAAGCAAGTGTTTTTAGTAGAGGTTTATCTAATGAGTAGCGTCTGGGTGATTATAAACCATTAACTTGTGTTTAAAAGCCCACATTGTAACGAAAGGTTCCGGCTTGACGCTAATCTCCAATGACGCCAGCCGCCATTTTGCCATACTCTCGAAACTTTGGGATCGTCAAATGCAATGGAAATCACATAATTTCTGACACACACTGCTACAATTCATCATTTTATTGTTCTTTCACAGTATTATTACGCCACCCCGATTCGCAAGGCAGCTTGTACCAACTGGCTCTGCATTGACTATCCCCATTCCAAGCCGAAGAACAGTGTGACAAGTTTCTCATTTTACCTTCCAATCACAGTCAAAATTTTCTAAAACAACCGGCAATGAGGACAAACTAATAATCTCAAACCAATCACAAGAATGTAATCAACACATACGACCTCATCCGAAGAGCGGATGATTAAGTTTTAGCATTGATTCAAGGGGATTTAATTCCTTCTTCGTCTCGCTTCAAATTCATAAAATGGCTGTCTTCCATACTTGTAGTATGCAGATCTAGTGGCGCAGTACAACACTGCGCATCTGGGATACCCCGACGGATTGCCTCGAACCGCGAAATTCAAAACTGCTGGCAATGTGCCAACTGACATTTTTGCACAATACTGCCACCTAGTGATATGAAGTGAAATTAATCTATTCTTCAAACTTCAATCTGCTGGAATAAAGAAAATGGGCTTTTTTTAACCTTGACCTACTTATACCTGAATAGTACGTCACACTGACCTAAATCTGTGTCAACATGTAGAGATGCCCAATAGGTGTCTACATATCAAATTAAGAGAGTCTATGACCAATAGAAAAAAACGTGCCATGATCAAAGAAATTTTAGAGTTCGACCTCTGTGACCTTGAAATGAAGGTCAAATCAAAAACCCGTGTGATATGTGATGTACCTTTATTAGATACACCCACCATAAAATTTTCATCGCTCTAGCTTTAACCATAAGCTTCAAAATGACAAAAATAGGTTTTCAAAGAGCACCCCCTATATGGCAGACCAGCAGTCAAATTGCGCTGATTTTCATTCTGAAGGAAGGTCTTGCCTAGGGGTACCCACACACCAAGTATGAACTTTCTGGGTCAAGCGGTTAAGAAACGTGCCACGATTTTGTCAAAAGTTAACGACGGACAACGACGACGACGACGGACGCCAGACGCCGCGGTATCATATTAGCTCATCTGACAGGTGAGCTAAAAAACAGACAAATGGTTGTTAGGTTCGGTTGTAGAAGTCAAAGGTACTAGAAACTATCTTGTTAAGATAGGACCGAATTCTAAAACTGTCCATGCTGATCACATGATCAAAGTTGAATCTTGTGAAACTGGTGAACTTGAAACAGAGTTGCTAAATGACATGGAGGTGTCAGATATGATTGTAAACATGCCTGTACCTAAATGTAGAAAATCTCATGATCCTGTACTCAGAGAAAATAGTGACATTCATGTACATGTACCTATATCTGTAGAAACAGTTTCAAATCCAAGGACTGAGAAAGGTTTAGACCTGACTCAAAGTCCTAACAGTGATGTGAGCTCCAGTAAAAATTCTAGTGCAGATGTGCCAAAACCTAGTCATGTGGAAGTTACCAGCAGAAAGTCTACCAGAGTAAGGAAACCTGTGATAAAAATGAACCTTCAAAAGAGAAAGAGTATACTAGAAATGTGGAGAAATATGAATTCAATTTAACTAAGCTTTTAAAATGTAGAATGTGAGAAAAAAGTTATAATGTTTTAATTTAAGAAAAAGAAAAAAATATGTTGATTGAGTGTTTAGTCTTAAGTGTAAAATTGTGTGTAATATTCGTTTGTGAAAACTGTGTTAAAATTTTTTAAATTGAAAGTTTGAATACTTGGTGCTCAATGGTTACACCCCTCTGAATTTCTTTAAGGGGGAAGTGATGTAATATATGTTGTTTGTATTTCGCGCCTAAACTATTACGTCTGGTGCACATGCTCATATAATAAAGGGAGTCTCCATTTTTATAGTAAACAGGTTAGCTTCGTGTCTCTTTCTTTCCGCACAAATATAACAAACATCATCGTGGGCTCGGATGAAGAAAAGGCGCTTACGAAAGCATTAACAGACACGTTCCCCGGGTCAACTTTCTTACTGTGCACTCGGCATCTACAGGAAAATACGAAACGAAAACTAACAGACCTCGAAATTCCGCAGTAGGAGAGGCATTCGATAGTCGCAAGGATACTTGGAAACGGCGGCCTCGTTCGGTCTCAAAACAAAGACGAATTCGACAACGCCCTGGGAACTATTCGAGCCGAAATTGCTGAGAGCGTGCCATCGTTCATCAATTGTTTGACTCCATGGCCGAACGCATCAACGACAATGTCGTTATCCCACGAATTAGAAACTCTTTCATACCGGTCTCCTGGACCAACAACAATTCGGAGTCAATGAATAACGACATCAAAATAAATATCAACTGGTAGCAACAGAAACTTCCCGAGCTAATTGAAAAACTACACAACATCGTGAAGGTACAAACTACGGATGAGAAACGTGCCATGTACGGAGAAGGAAACTACGAGCTGGCAAGATGGGTTTCTAAGTTCAGCATGGCGTCACGAGTTATCTTGGACTCGCTGTCGGAAGAAGCACGCAGCCGCAGATATCAACGATTCGTTATGTTTTCGAAACAGCAGCAGACAACGCTTGAAACACTGATGATTACATCAACTGATGGGAAATTACGCATCCCGCGAACGGCTACGACGGCACGTAAACCTGGACAAAAGAAATGCGTAAGAGCCGAACGAGCGATAGGGAAAACCAAACGGGTGCGCATCAACTAATTGTCTGTATGGACTTGCTTTTATCCACTTGTAGCATATATTAATTAGTTTATCCTACATGTACCCTAAAACCCCGCTAGTATAGACAGAACGTGATGCTAAATTGAGAATTATTTCATGATTTTATGATTTAGTGAACATGATTGTTTAATACATGTACCATCCTGAACCTAATCTTTATAAAGATGCAATAAACATTGGTGGTCAAGATGGTTTATAAATACCTTCATTTATATACCGACAATTTTCGGTGCCGTTTCCTTTATGTATACTTACTAAGATATTGTGTATGTTTTAAGTGAAATTAGATGATCTTTAGTATGGACTTCTTAGAGTAGCTAAAAACACACTTATTGCATGTACAATGTATTTCAAAGTGCGCATTTCGACAGGGAAAAGTGCGTATTTCATTGACAGATAAAGGGTTAATTGATTGTTTGTACAGCCTTGTTTGTGACCTGTATTGTATTGTACCACTTCTGTAAGATTAACTAACCCAAATGAACCAAGTTACCAACGATTACCAAACAACGGACAATGCAGTGCCAAATCTAGTTGCCATGGGTCACTGTAATCATTTGATCTGGATCTGGTGTATTTGTATGTATAAATAATATGTACAAAACTGTAAATAAATCGATCTGCGCTATCTGTTGGTTTTGATTTCATACATTCATTCATTCATCCCTTCATCGTCTTCATCGAAGTCTACGCAACTAACATTAGCCCCCCCCCATGTTGTTGGCAAAATTGAGGAAAATACATTGATGGATGTCCTGTCCTCCTCTCACACAGGTTCTCAACATTGGACTCCACCCCAGATCGCACATCCCGAAAGCTGCCCCGTTATCCTATTCACACGGTCTATAATGTTAGACCAAACAGTGGGTGTAAGGTCGTCTCCACTGCATCCGGAGTGTAGCAAGATGTAGCGAGTCAAGCAGGCAGCACGGCCTCCGGGAATGTGTTTTTATTTTCTACATAGCGGGTTAAAGGGGTTAAAGGTACTGTCGAAGCCTGTAATATATATTTATCAATTTATATTGTGTTAGGCGAAATAGGGAGCAAGTACATATACCTACCGCTGAAGTCCGCCTGAAAAAAGTCAAGATAAACGAACTAAACTATAAAATCCAAAACAGATACCATTTTCCCAATTCACTACCCAAGACCCTTGGTCCAGCCACGTGCACTCATTGGAGGCACGCCCTAAAGCCACTTGGTTTTCGGTATGCCATCCTCCATTCAAGCCCGGATTCCACATTTTCCTTGGACCCAGCTACTTGCAAGCCAAAACAAATATGGCGACAGTAGCCCCGATTCGGCAATCGATTGGCATGTCTTGCATTCAAAATAAATCAAAAACTTGACCCCCTAAATGACTGAAACTCATAGAATATCTTTAGAAACATTATTCAATGGTTTTAGACCACATATACCCTGTTCTTGAACTGTTGGTCATAATTGGTCATGATTGGACATGATAGGTCATGATTGGTCGTGATTTAGTATTACCGCCGTTTTGTGTATAAAATGTACTATGGCGTTCATGTGTGTTTTGATCTTCGACTTCGACTCAATGACTGAGCAAATTTAACGAGACAGAAAGCCAAAAACGGTAACACTTCCTATGTAAACAAGCTACGGGAGTCATTCTATACTATGACATTTCAAATAACAGTTGTCATGGCCAATTGTACCTAGCAAATCAAGAGAAAATACAGAGAAAACTCACCCTAGTTTTCTGTCAAAACGTTCACTGTACGTAGATAAACTGAGCGCATGAATCTGGGTTTCTCTACGTGTCTTTTATCGGCAATATTAATAAGAATTAGACAAAATAACCCCACAAAACGACTTGTTGACATTGAGAATCAAAATATAGGGAAATACCACTTTCTAACTGTTTGTTATGAAAATTTTTGATTGGAACTGTGTTTTGAAGTGAACGTACACACTCTATATACATTCGCAAAATGGCCATCACTTTATCAGCCTCGGCTGCGATGCCTTAGGGCAATGCCTTATGTGTAGCGCGTTCAGTACATTACAGAGACAGGTAGGATCGAGGCCGTTTTGCCACTTTTGGCCAGACGACAATTTCCAGCTTAAAATCTGCCAATTACCGCCAATTACGGGGTGTTTAGTATTTCTGCTGTGAATAGCTATAATCCTATCGAAACAAAAGTTCAATATATTGGTATCCTGGCACATTTCCTGGCCCAGCTACAGCAAATTCGGATGAAAATGCAACTATTTTGCTGAGAAGATGTATTTACAGAGTTCTGCATGTGTTTGCTTAAATGGTCGACAAAGCTCTTTTTTCAAATGTACAAATGGGGTCAAACAAGGTGATACTTTGAGCCCTCTTCTTTTTAATCTCGTTATAAATGACCTTCCTACAAATCTCTCCCAGAATATTAATGTTGATGACCATATTCCCAGCCTAAATGGCCGGTTCTTTGATCATCTCTTCTACGCAGATGACTTAATTATTTTGTCTAAAACAGCAAAAGGACTTCACTCCATGCTAAAGCAACTTGAGGTTTTCTGTACTTCCTGGAACTTAGAAATAAATGTAAAGAAAACAAGGGTGATGAAGTTAAGTGGTAATGGTCATGCATGTAAAGATGCTTTCTTTTTCAACGGTATCAAGTTAGAGAACTGCAACTCTTACAAATACTTGGGAGTTGTATTGGGCTCTTCTGGATCTTTCACACAGGCTAAACTTAATGTGTCCTGTAAAGCTAAAAAAGCCCTTTTCAGCATTCGCATTTACGTAATACTGGCATCAATCCAAAAAATGGGTTAAGTTTGTTTGACAAACTTATATCTCCAATTTGCACTTATGGAGCTGAAATTTGGTCTGCTGAGGACCATCGAAAAGGCAAATTTCGTGACACTTGGTCCATTGAACAAAAATGGTATGAATCCACCATTGAACATGTAAATATTAGTTTCTGTAAATTTCTTCTTGGTGTAAATAAAAAGGCTGGAAACATTCCCTCTATGAGCGAACTTGGGAGATTTCCTATCGGTATTGACATCATATGTAAACTCTACAACTACTATAATCATTTGAATAACACTGATAATCCAGTTTTGAAGGATGCTTTTTCTGAATCAAAATGCTTAGAGTCAAAGGGCTCTTATTCATGGTTTTCTTTCTATAAGGAAATATCAAAGAAAGTTGATTTCGATTTATGTAATACAAGTTCTTTCTCTAAAACAATCAAGTGTCATATGAGGAAGAGGTATAAATCCTTCTGGAAAGA
Source organism: Lineus longissimus (assembly GCF_910592395.1). Lineage (NCBI taxonomy): Eukaryota > Metazoa > Nemertea > Pilidiophora > Heteronemertea > Lineidae > Lineus > Lineus longissimus. The sequence continues at coordinate 17,351,815 of NC_088309.1, read as the reverse complement.
CAAATTTTATCTGAAATATGCAGGTTTAAATGAGGGGAAATTTTGTACATATGTTTCATTCAAGGACAAATTTTGTTACGAAAACTATCTTGATGATATACAGAATAGGGAGCACAGGTTTCATTTTACAAAGTAACGATTAAGTAATCATTGCCTTCAAATTGAAAAAGGGCATCACTGCTGTCCCATTATCCCAAGAGATAAGAGGTGGTGTCCGCATTGTTTAACTTTAAAATCTAATATCATTGATGATGAACCGCACTTCTTATGCTCATGCCCTTTGCTTTCTGACCTTCGTGAAAAATATTTAAACAAAAATCGTATTGGATTAAACCATGACTGTCACCGCCATAGTCGGCGATTTCTTGATTTTAAGTGTTTTAGAGAGCGCGCCTATTTTGAATTTGGCGCTTAAAAACTTTTCCGCGCTTTTCTGGGGAATTTTATCAGACACCGCGCATGGCGTACTTCCGCCCAAGAACCACGAGAATGTTGTGAGAATGCCATTTGTCTCAGCGATTTTGCTGCTGTTTTTGATATGTTTAACTTGGAATGTCGCAGGTGGCTACAGAGGTAAACTAGAAATATATAACGCAATTGGGGCAAATTGCGAATGTATGCCCCCGCTCTGGTGTGTTCGGTGTGTTAATATGTTCATTGCGCGCGTTATTTAGCCTATAAATATGAAATTGTGGCTATAAGCGCACCTCGAGGGTCAGGCCCAAAATCGACAGGGAACCTCCCCTACACAACCTCATCACACCACATAAGTTTCAGGTCTGTCACTCACTTGGTTCTTGAGTTACAGGTCGGAATGCGAAAAACCAAGTCGGGCCTGGCAGCCATCTTGGACTTCAGATCGGGCCCAAAATAGATAGGGAACCTCCTCTACACTAGGTAATAACACCACATAAGTTTCAGGTCTGTCACTCACTCGGTTCTTAATTTACGGGGCGGAATACAAATCACCAAGTCGGGGACCTGGTGGCCATCTTTGATTTCGGGTCTGGCACAAAATTGATAGGGAACCTCCCCTACCATACACCATTACACCACAAAAGTTTGAAGACTGTTGGACCTCTGGTTCTCCAGTTAACGAGCGGAATGCCAAAATCTAAGATGGTGGCTGGCGGCCATCTTTGATTCCGGGTCGGGCCCAAAAAATTGATAGGGAACCTCCCCTGCCATAGACCATCACACCACAAAAGTTTGAAGACTGTTGGAGCTCTGGTTCTCTAGTAAACGAGCGGAATGCGAAAATCTAAGATGGCGGCTGGCGGCCATATTGGATTTTGGAACGCGCCAAAAAACAATAGGAACCCTTTGACACACTAGGCCTACACCCCCTAAAAATTTCAAGTCAGCCGAGCAAGGGGTTCTTGAGTTATAGTCTGGAATTCAGTGCGGCGGACGCGGACGCGGCGGCGGCCGGAAACCACCCAAGTACATAATGCCCCCACTTTAGCGGGGGCATAATAATCCTAACTATGTATAGAACACATGCAGCGCTACACTGATAAATCTATCGTTGATAAGACTCTGTAAATCGGGTTTTTGTAGATGCAAATCTATCTAAAAGGTCATGTCGGTGGTGTTTTTAGGTACCGAAAGATGGCGCCACCAATTATTTATCATTCAATAAATTTTTAATCCTGGCTATATTTTGAAATTTCAGAGCTGCTGTTCAAGATCCGTTCCTGTCGGCCTTCCCTGGTGTGATTGAATTCAAACACAGCCACAACCACCCACTACAATCGGATGATAGTGTCATCGGCTCGAAATGTACATAATGTACAGTTTATATTTAGCTTTCCGGGTATTAATAGGGCCTACTAAGGGTTCGCCCTCTTTTCGTGTACTCTCATTATTATTTAACATGTTAGTATATTATGAGGCGGTGACTGTTTGTAGGAAGTGCCATGCTGACCGGTCTGAGGAACACGTGTATATAAGATGTTGATCGCAATAAACTGTTTGAACCATATTCTGTAGTGTACGTCCCGTCAATGTGAAAACTCTCACTTGGAACTCGGAGTGGCCATCTGTGTAAGGGGCTACAATAGCTTACGTGAACGTGATGTTTCGGCGTCAACCACTAACCAGTTACGAGAACTCTATAAAAATGGTCATTCTCCATCCTCAGCCCATGAATCCATTAAGATGGATCTTGAAAATACCGAAGGAGGAAACTATGTATTTGCGGCAGTAGACAGTGCAAACTGTCCTGATCTTGGCTACTGTTTCAGGTGCGTAGATGTAGGATGTACCGTTAGGTATAATCTTGGGCATAGATGCATAATAATGTAGAATCTGTTTTATTGTGATGAAAAAAATAGGATACTAGCTTTCAAATAGAGAGAATGCTTTAATCATTGTTTTACAATCATTAAGTTTACTCAAATTTATGTTATATCTTTAGGGCCATTTATGCAAGTCTCGGTAAATTTACCCAATCAGTTTTTGATCCCACCGACTGGATTCCTAGGTTTGTCGCCAATGTGGTCTAGTCTCCAGGTATAGGAAGGGACTCAATAGTACTTTCTATCAAAACTTAGACCTTTATTTTCTTTTTTTTGGTTATTTTATTACCCTTCCAACTGGTTATCTGTCATAATAATAAGTTGTTCTCTCCTGTATTACAGGCTTTACTACAAAATCTTTGAGAAGAATTATGGGGCACCCACTGGCGAACAGATGATAAAGGACCTTGAAAAGCACGTAAACGAATACAACAGTGAATGAGGTGGAGAGTGTGTAAAGTTGAAAAGTGTCAATCAAAAGGACCTTGTTGTTGCAATTTGTACCCTCTTAATGAAGATGGTGCATACTATGATCCAACAGAGTGGGGAGTTGGTGTTTGTGGATGCAAGTGGTGGAGTTGACAGGCATCATTGCAGAATATTTCTGTTACTGACGCATTCTTGTGCTGGTGGATTACCTCTCGGTTGTTTCATCACGACATCCAAAACTAGAGAGATTATAGGTGCAGGATTAGAACTCCTCATGGAGTTAGTTCCAAGTGGAGCTTTTTATGGATGTGGGAAGGATGGTCCTGAAATATTCATGACTGATGACTCGAGCTCAGAGCGGCATGCCATTCAAGACTGTTTTCCATAGTCAACTTTGCTCCTCTGTGTCTTTCACTTGCTTCAGGCAAACTGGCGATACCTATGGGATGCCAAGCATGGAATCAAGAAAGAGGACAGGCCACACCTACTGGGACTGCTGAAAACAATGGTCTATGCTGTGACTAACAATGATCTCATAGTGAACTATGAAAAGATTATGAGCGACCCAATAGCGATGCGTTATGAAAACTACCTAACCCACCTGGAAAGCATTTATGACCGCCGTCATGAGTGGGCAGTCTGCCTCAGAACTGAGTTACCAACGAGAGGTAATAACACAAACAACTTCGTAGAAGCAGCAATGCGTGTACTGAAAGACAAAATCTTTGTCCGTGTGAAAGCTTTCAATGTTGTACAACTGGTTGACTTTCTTTTGACCCGGTTCGAGTCTTATTATGTGCGCCACCTTGTTGACATTGCCAATAACCGCCTTGACATGAATATGTCAATTTCGAAACGCTTCATGCCAAGGTACCAGACAAACATATCAAAGGACCAGATAAAGAGACTGTCTGAAATCATCTTCAGTGTATGTAGCCTCAACCCATCATGCACGTTAGATACGGGGGCAAGTAAAACGATAATGTCCAAGAAAACATACGAAAGAATCCCAGATCACAAACGTCCGGTGTTAGATGAGTTGAGTGGAATCAACATGTTTGCTGCCGATGGAAGGCAGAACCCATACCATGGCGAGGCCATATTTCAACTTGTGTGTTACATTCCTACAGAGTAATTAAATTTCAGCACACCGGCGGCGTTTTGTAATAAATAAATAGTGCACCTGCTTTTTAATCAGTTGCATATTCTTGGGTACTTGATAATATGCATAAAAGATGTGCTATGTGCCCCGGTTCGGTGCATTATGTGTCCCTGTTCGGTACGGTAGTGTCCCGGTTTGGTACGGTCGGTTGTGTCCCAGGTTCAGTACGATCGGGTCCGGTTCGGTTTTTAGTCTTAAAAGGTAAGTCGTAAGGTATGTAGGGTAGGTATTTTTAAAAAGGGTTGGCACTGGGGGGTTAAATTCCAGGACTTTTCCAGTAAATTGTACAAGCACTGTTTAAACATTTAATTCTCCCTCTAGTTTTTGGGTTGGGGCATGCACTCGACTCACCACATGCAGGCCAGAAAATGAGTGAGCAGTGCCAGTCAGTGAGGGAACCACCCATGCCATGACATGAGTATTGACCAAAAAAGGTCAAAACTGGTGAGGGAAATAAGGGCGATTTTACGAGTCCCAGCCAACAACGGTTGAACCATAGGATGCAGCCTTAGAGGGAGGGCCTGCACTGCACACCACGCAAAAAGGCGGTGTGCATGCACAGCCAGTGCATTAAAGGTACATTATATACCACGCGCGCCGCCAGCACCACACAGCGATTTGCATTACCCTATTATTTGAGTCTTATAATTAATTAATTTGGATCATCATCATGCATGCCTACCTTTCATTGAAATCACTGACGAACGTTGTTCTGTCCAAAGAGCAGTTCAAATCGTTCTGTGCCGATAAAATTGCCGGAAGAGTCATTGTTCAGCGGATAATAGGCAGAGGGTTGACTGTTGAACTCTGCACACTTAACACAATGCCACGCTCACTCCCCTGCACGCCCACAATACAATGGAGTTGCGCGCGCCAATGAAATGATGGTTCCAATTGGCCAAAAGTATTTTAATACGGAAGTGACCGATTCTAATACGGAAGTAGAAGTTTTCAATACGGAAGTGGAATATATAAGCACATATAAAGCGGCATTCTGATTGGCTGATTTTATGTCCATATAAAATGGGAATTTATGTGGTGATAAATTCGTCCGGTCTAATTTATGTGTAGATATAATCTAATTTATATGGACATAAAATACCAATATATCTCCACATAAAATAATTTATATGGACATAAAATCGGATTTTATGTGGACATAAAATTGAATTTATGTGGACATAAAATGGAATTTATGTGTATATTTTGTGCTCTCCACGGGTAATATGCTAGTTGTTGATAATTCCTGGCATTCATGTACATGTACCTATCACTTCTTGTCTATTCTAGTACCTGAATTGCATGATTGAGGTTACATAGTCTTAGCATTTCTAACCATGTCATTGTAACAAGAGCCAGGAAATGCATGTACATGTAGGCCTATGTGAAGATGGATAGACAATGAAGTCATTTTTTTGCTGTGGGAAGTGTATTTCAAAAGGGCGAACTGCAGAAAATTAAATTCTGTATTATCTGAACAGTATTTCTGAAGGTCGTCTCATGAGCGTGCATGCAAATAAATTTCATATTTTCATAACTTATGGATCTGTTAATTATTATCTCTCCCTGAAGGAAGCACGCATTATTGTGCATTCTCAAAAGAATTGAGGCAGGAGTACAGAAAACTCTTCAGGAAAACCTGCTCAGGTGATGCATTTGGACTATGAGACAATGCCGATGGAAATGAACGGACATCTTATTACTCATGGATTATCAGACCATCAAATCGAGGTGTGGAACCAAGGGGGTGCACCAGAGGCATGCCCCCTCCCAATATCTCCCTTATTCATGAAAAATCTTTGAAATTATTCCTGCTTTCAATGGTCTTTAAGACTGTCTTCTGAGATGGTCTCCATGAAATTTTCTGGTGTGAAGGCAGTGAATCCTCTTATAGGGGACGCCTCCTATGAATTTGGAATACTGCTTTTATTGACCTCTGTCATTTCTGTATAAAAAGCACAAACTCAATTGAAGACCTTGAATCAGCATAAAAGTCTGCAGTGAAAATATTGTAAAATTTACAAAAGAAAAAAAAATTTTTAAAAAGAAAAAAGTTTAAAAAAAAAAAGTTTACCTAGGTCGGATTCGAACCCACGATCTCTGGTCTGAACATCGCCTTTCGACACAGACTCGCTTAGTTTCCAAGACCTGTGACGTCATGGCCATGTAACTTCTGATTGGTCGAAAGTTCGTATACAATGTACAGTGTGCTTGCTGAAAGGTTCAGGAAAAAAAAACTCGCCTCCAGGCCATGTACACCAGGGACGTGATGCATGTACTCCTTCTACCAGCACAGGATACAAGCGCACACAAACACAGATCAACCCTCCTGACATGCCTGAGGCCAAAAAGACAAGGAAAGAGACTGATTTTATTAACTCTTCTGTGCAATTTCAAGAACAAGCTGTTGTAGCTATGGGGGAAATCAGGGATGCCCTTAAAGAACTTAACACAGAAGTCTGTCTACTGCGTCTTGCACTAATGGAGGAAAGAGGCTTTACGATTGTTGAACAATGCTTCTAGCTAAACTGGCCCTTTGGGAAAATAAGGAAACATGAGTGTTAACTTCAGTTAATTTTCATATCATGTTTTTAGTCACAGCAAATAATTACGGTGAATACAGTTATCATAATTAAATACATTTAAATCAAATCATAATTGAATGCATGCTACAGATAGCAAAGCATTAAGTAGATAGTCCTTAAGTTCTTCTTAATTCAATTTAACCACTTAACTGTGCAGGACGAGATATCTCGTCATGCACATGTGCACCGCTACTGGGTACGACGAGATATCTCGTCATACTGTTGTAATTATTTTCTAGTAGTCATATCAGTTCTATGCAACACCATGATCATCAATGGGGATTCCCCTAAGTTCGTCGATGTTTAGTCTCAAGTTTTATTGAGGTGTGGCAGCACTATTGGCGATTTCCCGGAAATGGCAGCGCCACAAAAGGTGAGGCGTGTTCTGGATGTCAATCTTTTGGATCAGTGATGGTAATGGCGGGCATCTGCTAGGTGGTCGCCGAGGCAACCAAGTTCAAGCGCGGGTAATTCAAAATCAACCTCCTTGGACAGAAAATGGACAGCGTCGTGACAGGTTTCAGTTTACTGCTGTACCAGGGTTGAAGGCTAATGTTGCCGATAAGGATGATCCAGTGCAGTACTTTGAACTGTTTTTTGATGATGACATTTTAGCAGTTATTGTAAAACACCCAAAATGGTAAAAAATGAGACTTCATTGCCTAAAACACAGTAGACATACTATTTTACATGTTTCTGTAGTAAATCTAGCAAAGAAATGGCCAGAAATTACAAGGCATTGTGTTACAAGGTGAATGAAACATACTTACTGAAAAATGGTATTTTTCGCCTAATTAATCCCCCACTGGGGGTGGGTTAAGGGAAAAAAATTCCACAGTTAAGTGGTTAAGCAAAAATTAGAAAACCATTAACTTCTGTTTTCAGGGATTCTTACAGACATGCCAGAACAGACCTGGCTTGTGTTTTGATAGTGAAATAACTGTTTCAATAACTCTGTTGTAGGAAATTTTTGATTTTCATCTTCAGATAATCCGTCAAATTTCTTTTTGACAAGTGAGATTAATGAACATATTTCTCACTTACCGGTACTTGTTTTACTTTAGGTCAAAGTCTTTAATGATGAATGTTCACCTAATTCCTACAAGTCTTTAGTGATGAATGTTTGTAACTGCCGCATTAATGCGATGTCATCGTGACCTAGATAATTTAGCAGACTTGGCACTAGTCTCCCTGGTAACCGTCATCTTGTCCTACGCTTTCGTCTATTTCCTGCTTGGTGATGCTCCACTCTTATGTCATTGTGTGGCAGGCCGGTTTTAGGCCGGCATTATTCTGCCGCACCCTGTAGCTGCGCACTCTCTGGGAAATCCCCGTACAAGCTTGTGCGACTGAGCATGCGCAGGAGCAAGGAGCTAGCAAACAACGGAGAAATACCGACCTGTGTTGTGTAGCGTTGTTATAAGGATTGCAGAGTAATAAACGAGGATTTATCTAAGGGAGTATATGTGTTAAATTACTCAAGGGGCTAGTTTAGTCCCGCAAAAGTGGTGACAGCTGTGGGATCGAACCTGCCCGAAATAAGCGTTTTTGTTGGCGAGTCCGACTTGGTATGGTCAGAATGGATGCGGCCATGTTGGTTTTCCTTTGTTGACGGAGCCAATCCTCGAAAAAAAAAAACACACGGCTGAGGGCGATATCGGGCCAACATCGCATGATTACCGAGGCCAGTACCTGCCTCACGATACATGAAATCAAACTAGGCCAGTAATGGGGCCTGTCATACAGTATCTGATGCATACAGGGCGCATTTAGCCACTGGCTTGTGGAGTTTCCCAAGTCACGTGACCTGTACATTTTATGCCGTAGGGAGCGTGCATTAGTTTTGTGCCTCCAGATGGAAGCAGAAACGCTCACTAGCCCTGTCACGGTATCAAGTTACCCGAGAATAGTTATCTCACTACGTTATTTGGACGATACACTGTATGTGCCATCCCCTCCACCACGCAGGATGCATAAATAAGCCATAGCACTGGAGACAACAGTTATGCTCCCCGTGTTCTCATCTCTGTGCTATTTTGATTTTTGCTCTTCTCTTGCAGATGCTGAGAGCGAAGTGGCTGCTTCCTGAGGGAGATGTTAGTGACACTGAATCGGAACAATCCTTCGACTCCTGTGTTAGTGAACTGGACGTTGGGAACGTTGTCGCGAAACGTGTCATCATCATAACAGACAGCCAGTTTGTCCACCAGAAGGCCTCTCTTCAGGAGGTACACCAGCGAGCTGAAGTTATCGCCATCAGTGGAACGAAGCTGCGTCACGTCCCGGCATTGGCAACAGATGCCATCGACTCATGTTACCACACTCTAATTATTATTGCAGTGGGAGGGAATGACGTTTTTGAGCATAAGAATAGGACGTTGCCGGCACAACTTTTATCGACTCATCAGGCGCTCATCCATGCTAACGCCGTCCAGGCATTATTATGGCCTGTTATTGCCTCAATTGAGCATGTTGTGGAGTCATCCCAACATTGCCAGTTGATGTGGTGCTGAGTACCCCCTCGACTGAACATCCATAGAGGAGAATTTGCAATTTGGAATCGAATAAATGATCACTTTTCTACACCTAATACAGCCCGCGGGGCCCAAACGTCGAAATTGGACAAGTTCGTGCTTCGGATTCGTTCCGGAACTGTTGTTGTTCACCCCAACAAACTGAGAGTGGACGGGGTCCACGCTACGTCAGTCACTGTCACGAAGTGGATCCTTGAGATCGCGGAGGCAGTCAACCTTGTCCTAGAGTGGTAATATATAGTTTGTGAGTTTTCACCTTTGAATTTTGTATAACACTGCCTTAGTTTCTTTTGTTTTTTTCTTTAAATCTTCGAGCTGACCAGAGTAAAGTATGGCAGCTGCAAATTTACGGCGATTGTCCGAATTTGCAGGGGAACCAAAGGATGATTTCGACCTTTGGTTCAGGAAGTTTGAACTCTTTGTTCCGGCTCCAGCCAATGCGGCCACACCCAACCAAAGACACGATGTGCTGCCCTTTTATTTGGCTGGCAGGGCGTTCCAAATGTATGATGCTCTACCAAATGCCACAAACAACGGGTACAACCTGATCAAAGAGGCCCTCAGGAATCACTTAGTACCAGGCGAGCATAATCTCCTGTGCCGGCAGGAGTTTATGAATATGCAGCGCGGCCCGGGAGAACAAATGACATCATTTGAACTCCGCATTATGCAAGCGGTTCAGCGGTTCAGCGGGCCTACGCGGAGTTTCCCGTAGCGGTCCGGGAAGTGCTAGCAAAAGAACAGTTTAAGCGGGGCATAGGCTATAGTGAGCTGCAGTTGCATTTGCTCACGCAGCAGTCTGCTAATTTACGGGCGGCGGTACAAGTTGCCGAGCAATTTGAGCAGGTCCGGCGGGTTGCTTTTCAAAACAACCCAGCGGTCGTTCGCCAAGTTGTTGCGGAGGCTGCGGATGGCAACTCTAAAACAGACGCCCGGCTCCAGACTCTCCAGGAACAGATAGCTAAACTGACGGAGCAGGTCCAAAACCTCGCCCTGTTAAGAGCTCAGGGAGGAGACTATCTCCGTGGGCGCCAGCAAGAGCGTGAAAATCGTGATGACCGCCAGAACGGCCACCACGGCCAGCGGAAGGTGAGGTTCCGCTCATCATCCAGGAAGCAGCTGTGTGTCTGCTTCAATTGTGAGCAGCCTGGTCACTGGGTGGCAGAATGCCCTGAGCCACCAAGACAGGGCAACAGAAATGCCCAACAGGATGACACGGGAAACCCGGGCAACCGTAAAAGTGGCAAGTTTTATTGCTATTATTGTGGTCGCCCTGGCCATTACTCAAAAAATTGTGAAATCAGACTGCGCAATGGACATGACCAACACCAGGGAAACTAGACACTGCTGTCAACGTGGGTCAGTTGACAGCACCCCAGGATAGGACCCGTAACAAAAATGCTATTCCCCGTGTACACGTCAAGATAGGCAACCAACTCTTGCTGGCCTTACTTGACACCGGTGCAGATGTTTCCGCCATCCGGGAGGGGGTGTGGAGTTCGATCCCGCCCCAGCCCAGTGAACTAAGGCCAACAAACACCACCACTCGTTCAGTTTCGGGGGAAAGGCTCAAGGTAAAGGGGTGTCAGGATATCATGTTTTCTCTTGGGGCGGCGACTTTCAACCATCCCTTTAGAATAGTGTCCGACATTGATAGCCCCCTAAACCTGGGGTGGGACCTGATGATGGCTAACAACATTTCGATCTCACCAGATCTGTCATCTCTCGAAACAAAACGATACCTTTTTTAACCCGGGATAACTTACCTCCAGCAGTGTGCGGTGTGCGTCTTCTCTGCACCACGACCGTACCTGCGATGAGCGAAACTATTGCCCAGGCGTGTTTGGTCCACGACAAAGGCCAGCCCATCCAAGAGTATGACGGAGTCTTAGAACCAGCCAACTACACTGAGGTTGCAGTAGCGAGAATTGTAGCAACCGCGCATGCTGCTGTCATCCCAGTTCGGATTATGAACCCGGCGGAGCATCCCAAGACGCTGCAACAAGGTCAGCTGGTCGGAGATTTCCACTGTTTGGCCGATCAATTCCCAGGAGACTCAATTTGTGGGACTTACGAGTTATTTGAAAACTATGATGAAAATGAGGAGGACATGGGGTTAGACAGCCCAGATAGACGGGGCGGAGCCTATCCCTCTGTTGATCTCTCGAAATCATCTGTCACCCCCGACCACCGTACGGTTTTGCAAGACTTGGTCGCTGAGTTTTCTGACATTTTCAGCAAACACAAGAACGATAGAGGTTTTACGACACTAGTACAACACACGATTGATACGGGGGACGCTAAGCCGATCAAACAGCCACCTAGACGAGTAGCATTTGCGATACGAGATGAGTTGGTCGATCAAGTCGGAGATATGTACCATGATGATGTAATTGAAGACTGCAGCGGCCCATGGTCATCCCGCGTTGTCATGGTGAAAAAGAAAAATGGTTCCTACAGGTTCTGTGTTGATTAAAGGAAATTGAACGCGGTAACAGTTAAAGATGCACATAGCCTGCCTAGGATTGATGACACCATTGTGACGGCCGCCAAGTGCGTCCTGAAGAAATTTGAATTTGGCGCCTTAGTTTTCGCGCGCTTGGGTGGCGGCGCTGCTGTCTCAGCTTCCGCCCAACTCCATTGAATTTTAATTGTCAAAGTTTAGGACGCAGTTGTCCTCTTTTGTCCGCCTTTGCGGTGAAAGTTTCGAGGCCTTGTCAGACGGGATAAAGGTAACTATAAAGATAAAGATGTATAGAACCCCTGGAAACTATATTAGGACCCTGTTATCCCCAAGTTATGTAACTTAGGTCACTTTTATGTGGCGGTGTCCCACGACTTTTGCTCACCCATGTGTTTGTGGTTATCTTTAGACGCCTCTAGGTGGCGACACTGTACGGATGCCCGTGTATTTTTTGTGCTAAGACAAATCTTTCCGGCCAACAGATATTGTTCGTGAAGTTGAGTCTGGGTGCCTCAGGTCCCATGGCGACCCTTTTGTAAAAGATGACTCCGGGATCTTGATATGCACGGTGTTTTGAGTATGATGTTTTGACAACACTAACTGCCACATCCACTATTTAGGGACAAACTGTTAACTGGTAGTAGATTGTACGAATCTGTGCATACATTTGTATTTTATTTTTTATGTTCTGATCCTGGAACATTACAGAGTTTTGTAAGGTTTTGATTGTTGATTATTCGTGTCTTTCAGTCTTTTACGTCAGCCTCATCGATGTGTACTATACTCCTCACGATACGAGGTCCTCATCCAGAATAAAGACGCCTCTATTCTCAATGAAAGTTTGAGTACATTTTTAAAGCCGCAACAGTAAAAGACTTTCCCGACGTAATGCACCGAAGAGGACTCGATCTTTTGGCGGATGCTGCTGACAGGCAGACTACGATGTTTCTCCAACGGGAGAGTAGGAGATTGGCTGATGAACTGCAGCATATGCAGACGCAGTTGCAAGCACTGTCAGATAGTCGGCAGAGAGCATCGAGGGACTGGATTTCCTCTCGTTGGGCGTCGACGCCCATTCCGCCACAGCCAAATTTCTCCTCCGTTGAAGCCACATGTAGCAAGGCAAGATGCACTATGCCCACTGCAGAGGCTACAGCTCATGCCGTGGATATAAATACTGGCATTGATCCTCCGCAATGCAGGACGCCTCCTGTTTTGCCTGCTAGGGACCCCAGTCCAACTAATCATGAGAAGTCCGCTGACAGTGGCTTTGATCTTTCGAAGGCAATATCGACTCTCGCCGATGTGTTGGTGCGGCGGGGGGAAGGACTTCCTAAAAAGGAACCGGAAGTTTTCAAAGGCGACATCTTTTCGTATCCATCCTGGAAAAATTCATTTAATGTGTTGGTTGAGGGCAGATACCCATCAGCTATCGACAGATTGTACTATCTCGGTCGTTACACTGCAGGAGATGCAAAGCGTTGCATTAAAGGCCTGCTTGATTTGAACACCTGTGAAGCATATGCTAAGGCAAAGCAGATTCTCGAAGAGCGTTTCGGAGATCGGTTGAAGTTGTCTGAGAACTTTCGTAATCGCTCAGACAAGTGGCCGTCAGTCAAGCCTGGTGACGGTAAAGGCATGCAGGAGCTATCGGATTTCTTGTGCGAGTGTGAGACGGCTATGACCAGTTTGTCAAATCTGAGTATTTTGAACGACGCGATTGAGCAACGCCGTGTGATAGACAAGTTACCTCGTTTTATGCAAGAAAGGTGGCTCACAGTTGTGGATAAATGGAGATTTGGAGCTGATAGTGACGGGTCCGGCCAGGTTGTGAACGACTCATATCCACCATTTTCCAGACTTGTACAGTTTGTAAAGAAACACGCGCGAATCATGTCAAATCCAATCCTGGACAGGTTGTCCAGCGCACCTACCAAATCCGTTGTTAGTGTGAAACCTGCGCAGAGATCCAGCTTCGCTACCGGAACAGAAACTATAACTGAAAAGGCCACAGGGCCAACAAACTGTGTGCTCTGTCCAAAGGACAACACTCATGCAATTGACTCATGTGTGAAATTCAAGAATATGTCTCTTAGTGATAGAAAGGAAGCCGTAAAGAAGCATGGGTTGTGCCTGGGGTGCCTTAAATGGGGTCATCAGGTTAGGGACTGCAAAAGCAAGCATAAATGCAAAACCTGCTCTCGTGTCCACCCCACGCTTCTTCACGACGACTCTTTCAAACCTGTTGAATCTACTGTGCATTATACAGAGTCAAGTGATGTGGGCTCAGAATGTCTGCACACTATGATTGTGCCAGTGTATGTGTATCATGAAGACGACCCCTCGCGGGAGGTGTTGGTTTGCACATTGTTGGATGATCAATCTGACACTTGTTTCGTATCTGAGTCAGTGCTGGAGGGTATTGATAAGAGAGGTGATAGCACCTATCTCAAAATCAACACAGTGTTGGCAGAAGGTGTTGTGCCAGCTGAGCGGGTGACAGGCCTCATGGTCCGGGGTTTTGGTGAATCTGCAAAAATAAGCCTCCCTGTAGTCTTTTCGCGTAACGCATCGGTGCCTGCCGCTCACAGATACCGCGTCAAACCAGCGCGAAACAGTGGCGCCACCTCAAAGGGGTGGCACCTAAGATTATGCCATACCGTGAGGATATCGAGATTGGCATGTTGATCGGTCAAAATTGCGCGCGCGCCATCAGGCCAAGGCAGATTGTCGCTGGGGGAGAAGATGATCCGTATGGTGTTAAAACGGCGCTAGGTTGGGGCGTGGTTGGCAGGATGGATTAATTAGGGTCAAGGCTTGCTAATTCACAAGATCGTTTCGTGTACAGAACTCGTACAAAAGAAATTAACCCCTCTGATATTTTGCAGGAACTCAGCCAAGACTTTGCCGATACTAATGATGTTGATTCTCATTCTCTATCTGTTGAAGACAGGTTGTTCATTGAAAAGGTTTCCAGTGGCATCAAACTCCGTGATGATGGACACTTTGAAATTCCCCTCCCGTTTCGTGAGGACCAGGTGAGACTTCCCAACAACCGAGTGATGGCTATGAAGCGTACGCAGAGTCTCAAGGCGAGGATTAGAAAGGATGCTAAGTATGGTGAAGAATATGTGAAATTCATGAGTAAGCTCATAGATGCCGGCCAGGCTGAGAGAGTGCCAGAAAACGAATAAGATCTGGACAATGGTTCTGTATGGTACATTCCCCATCACATGGTCTCACATCCTCACAAGGAGGGTAAGTATAGGGTCGTGTTTGATTGCGCCGTGTCCTATCAAGGAGAGGCATTAAATGGCCATTTGCTCCGGGGACCGGATTTAATAAACAATCTTGTCGGTGTCCTGGCCCGCTTCAGGAAGGAAGAAGTGGCATTCACGTGTGATGTCCAGGGTATGTTTCTACAGGTGGTCGTGCCCCCCCGCCACAGAAATTATTTGCGATTTCTGTGGTGGGAGGATGGCGATGTCAGCAAGGAGCCAGTTGATTACAGGTGTACTGTGCATCTATTTGGCGCGACCTCGTCTGCAAATTGCGCAAACTATGCCCTAAAGGCAACAGCTGAGAGATTCAAGGACGACTACGAGCCCCAGGTGGCGACTTTCTTTAACAGGAATTTCTATGTAGATGATGGGGCCACCTCCGTTTTGACAACAAGTCAGGCTATTAGCCTAGCTTTGGGCTCTGTTAGTATGGCTGGGAAGGGAGGGTTCACCCTTCACAAGATACTTTGCAACAATAAAGAGGTGTTGAAACATATTCCCAATCAATACTTGTCAGAGAACCTCCAATGTCTTGAGCTTGGTAATACTCAACTACCTGTTGAAAAGACTCTAGGAGTTGTGTGGTGTGTTGAATCTGACATGCTACAATTTAGGGTGGAGCTCAAAGACAAGCCATTGACCAGACGTGGCTTGTTATCCACCGTCAGTTCCATCTATGATCCCCTTGGTCTAATATCGCCTTTCATACTTACAGGAAAACGAATTCTGAAGGAGTTGTGTTTGAGTGGTTCTTCCTGGGACGACCCTCTTCCTGACAATGTAGGAACGAGTGGGAAAGATGGAGGACCGAGCTGCTAGAATTGCCCAAGGTTTCCATTCCTAGGTGTTATCGGGCTGGCACGCTTGAAGGGCCGGTGACTAATGTCGAGCTACATCATTTCAGTGATGCTTGCTTCTCTGGGTATGGTCAGTGCAGTTATGTTCGGCTTGAAGACGCTACCGGTAACTGCACTACTTCTCTGGTGATGGCCAAGTCGAGGGTTACTCCTGCCAAAGCTGTGACAATTCCCAGGCTGGAGTTAACTGCGGCACTCCTGTCAGCTAGGGTTGGTAAGTTCCTTGGCAAAGAACTAGATTATGACCAGATAGAACATTTCTACTATACTGATAGCATGGTTGTGCTTGGCTATGTGAATAATGAAAGCAGAAATTTTCACATTTTTGTTGCAAATAGGGTGCAGGAAATTAGAGACTTGACTAACATAGCCAATTGGAGACATGTTGACACTGCGCAGAATCCTGCTGACATAGCATCACGTGGCATGAATGTTTCTGAGCTTTCAGCTAGCCGCCTTTGGTGGCAGGGCCCAGTATTTCTCGTTTCAGGACCAGTGCCGACCCTTCCTGAATGTCCAGTGGTGAAAGATGACCCTGAGCTGAAGAAGTTCGTGTTCAAGACAGATGTTGTTCCTGTACCAGAGGTGCCTGACATGGAAAGCAGGTTCGCCAACTTCTCCTCTCTATGAAACTGAAGAGGGCCATGGCTGTGAGCATGAAGTATGCCAGGAAATTGAAGAACAAGGATCCTGACACTTGTCCTCCAGTCACTACTGATGACCTGAAGCAGGCAGAGGATCAGAAAATAAGGTTAGTCCAAGGTAAGGCGTATCCTGAAGAGCTAGCATCCCTGAGCAAAGGGACTAGATCTGCTGTCAAAGCTGGCAGCAAAATTGCGCCATTGGATCCCTTCCTGGATGATAAGGGGATTATTAGAGTTGGTGGTCGCCTGAGTCGATCATCCATGTCATATGAAGTCAAGCATCCAGTCTTGATTCCGCGTACTTGTCACTTAGCTAGCTTGATAGTTAAACATTTCCACCAGAAGGTTGGTCATTCCGGTAGAGGAATGACGTTAAACAGTATCAGACAGGCTGGGTTTTGGATTGTAAATGCCCGGTCGATAGTTGCTAAGTTCATCATGGGCTGTGTGTGTTGTAGAAAGCTTCGGGGAAACCCCTGTGTTCAAAAAATGTCTGACCTGCCTACCGACCGCTTGGAGCCAGCCGCCCCCTTCAGCTATGCTGCCGTTGATCTATTTGGCCCTTTCACTGTCAAGTCCGGTCGTAGCGAACCCAAGCGTTGGGGTGTTATGTTCACATGTCTGGCCAGTCGTGCGATTCATATCGAGACCGCAAATCAATTGACCACAGATTCATTTCTCAATGCGTACCGCCGACGTGTGAGTAGACGTGGCAAAATCCGATTTTTGCGATGCGATCGTGGTTCGAACTTCGTAGGTGGACAGAATCAATTGTTAGCAGCGTTGCAGGAAATGGATCGCGATAAGATCAAGCATGAGTTGCTGAAAGACGATTGTGACTGGGTTGATTTCGAAATGAACTTTCCTGTGAGCAGTCACATGGGCGGTGTATGGGAACGAATGATTGGCGCAGCGCGTAAGGTGTTGTCTGCTCTGCTCATGGGCACAGGAGCTCAGCTTGATGACGAGTTGTTACGTACATTACTCTGCGAGGTTGAATACATAGTTAACTCGCGCCCGTTAACAGTTGTAGATTCCACTTCTGCGGACCTAGAGCCCCTGTCACCAATTCAGCTGCTTACCCTGAAATCTCAGGTGGTGAAGCCACCGCCGGGCAAGTTCGTTAAACAGGACATATACTCTAAGAAAAGGTGGCGTTGTGTACTGGCTCTTGCTAACCAGTTTTAGGAGCGTTGGCGTGGCGAATTTTTGGTAATGCTGCAGCCTAGGAAGAAATGGCTCAGCCAGCAGAGAAATCTTGAGCCTGGTGATGTTGTAATGCTCGTAGAAGAGGGCCAGCCTAGATGCGCATGGCCTCTGGCTCGTGTTACAAAGGTGTGTCCTAGTCAGGACAAGTTGGTCAGAAAGGTTGAAATTTTTGTTGGGAAAACCAAATCCCTGTTGGATAGACCAGTACATAAGTTGATCCTCCTGGTAAAGAACCGGGACAATCCTGTTGAGGAGAGTGAAACTCTGGAGTAGTTGAGCCTTTTCGTGGGCCGGGTTCTGGTTTTTGGGCTCCAGGACCTGGGTCATGGATTGTGCTACATGTATGAGTTAGTCTTGACTGGGATGAGAGAAATCTGACAGTTATTTTGTTTCCTATGACTGTGTGATTTCTCTTCCCCCTTGGTATAGGTTGCTAATTTGAAGCAACTGGTGCTTATATGTAAAGATTGCTCGTGGGAGCAAATAGACATTTTTCTATAAAACATGATGTTTGCACTTCTCTGTATTTTGAATTTTTAAGAAAGTTGGAAAAGTTTCGGTTTCATAGTGGAAATTTGAATTTCCTAGTTGCTTAGATAGCAGAGTGAAAAGTTGAATGTGTCTGTAAGTTTAGTTTGACTGACTTTCTGTTTTAAGGTCATTTCAGCAAAGTTTAAAGCTGAACCGTGGAATTAGAGGTTCACTTGATATGTTTAAAGCTGACCTGTGTTTTTAATGGTCACTGTTTTGGTTCTGATTTCAATAGTTTTTTTTTTTTTTTGACTTTGTGAGGTGAATTGTATAGTGTTTGTAAACTGTTTTGGGCAACAGTTTAGGAGAGGCATGTGACGGCCGCCAAGTGCGTCCTGAAGAAATTTGAATTTGGCACCTTAGTTTTTGCGCGCTTGGGTGGCGGCGCTGCTGTCTCAGCTTCCGCCCAACTCCATTGAATTTTAATTGTCAAAGTTTAGGACGCAGTTGTCCTCTTTTGTCCGCCTTTGCGGTGAAAGTTTCGAGGCCTTGTCAGACGGGATAAAGGTAACTATAAAGATAAAGATGTATAGAACCCCTGGAAACTATATTAGGACCCTGTTATCCCCAAGTTATGTAACTTAGGTCACTTTTATGTGGCGGTGTCCCACGACTTTTGCTCACCCATGTGTTTGTGGTTGTCTTTAGACGCCTCTAGGTGGCGACACTGTACGGATGCCCGTGTATTTTTTGTGCTAAGACAAATCTGTCCGGCCAACAGATATTGTTCGTGAAGTTGAGTCTGGGTGCCTCAGGTCCCATGGCGACCCTTTTGTAAAAGATGACTCCGGGATCTTGATATGCACGGTGTTTTGAGTATGATGTTTTGACAACACTAACAGCCACATCCACTATTTAGGGACAAACTGTTAACTGGTAGTAGATTGTACGAATCTGTGCATACATTTGTATTTTATTTTTTATGTTCTGATCCTGGAACATTACAGAGTTTTGTAAGGTTTTGATTGTTGATTATTCGTGTCTTTCAGTCTTTTACGTCAGCCTCCTCGATGTGTACTATACTCCTCACGATACGAGGTCCTTATCCAGAATAAAGACGCCTCTATTCTCAATGAAAGTTTGAGTACATTTTTAAAGCCGCAACAACCATTTCAGCAATGTCAGGTGCTGCCCTCTTCAGTACCCTTGATCTCACCAGGGGCTACTGGCAGGTGCCTGAACACCTAGATTCTCGGGACCACACAGGATTATCGGTAGGGACCAAGCTCTACCGATTTAAGAGGTTGCCGTTCGGGCTATGTAATGCCTCACCTCTTTTTCAGCGCCTGATGGTTCTGGTGTTTGCTGGCATGGATTGGCGACAGATGCCGACTAACCTCGATGACATGTTCATATTCACAAAGACGTTCGAGGAACACATGACAGTCTTGAGGGAGGTCTTCCAATGCCTCCGGAAGGCAAACCTCAAACTCCAACCCGAAAAGTGTGATCTGGTAAGAGACCAGGTTGTCTGTGTGGGACACTTAGTGTCTCAAGATGGCCTCAGGCCTGACCCCAGCAACATCAAGAAGGTCGAAAGCTGGCCACAACCACGTAATGTGAATGAGGTTCGCTCATTCCTTGGGCTGGCATCCTACTACCGGAAGTTTGTGAAGGGATTTGCTCAGATTGCGACACCTCTGAATGCACTTCTCCAGAAAGATGCACCATTTAATTTTGACGTGACATGCTTGCAAAGTTTTCACACCCTTAAGGAACGATTGACGTCAGAACCAATCTTAGCATTCCCCCGATGGAATGGCGAACCATTCAAGGTATATACTGATGCATCTGATTATGCTATCGGTGCCGTCTTGGAGCAATGCCAAGACGGCCTTGATAGAGTGATTGGATACGTCAGTAAGAGTCTCAACAGAACTGAAAAGAACTGGGCCACGTATGACAAGGAGCTCTGGGCGATAGTGTGGGCACTCCGACAGTTCCATATATACATTTGTGCAGCCCCATTCACGGTGGTTACTGATCATCACCCCCTCATCCATCAGCAGCGGTTAAAGGTGGACAATGATGCTACAGGCAGACGTAGTCGTTGGACCATAGAGCTAAGCGCACATAGCGAGATGGAGATAGTCTACCGCCCGGGGGAGAAGAATGGAAATGCTGATGCCCTTAGCCGAAGGAAAGAACCACTATTGTCCCAGCAAAACACAATTCTGTCGGAGTCAACTGTGGAGGATATCCCAGCTGACTCCACAGATGGGGACGTTAAGCTTGCTGTGCTATCATTGACGCCACAACCCGACAACGAAGCAGAAACGCTAGTGAACAAACAACAGTCAGATCCACTGGTTAGTGATGTTTTTCAGTGGGTAGCTAACAACAAGAAACCTTGTTCAGCCGCAGTTAGGCACTCGAGACAGGAAGTCAAGGCATACTTTCGGCTGTTCGACGAACTGCTCATTCACGAAGGTTTACTATGTCGTAAACTCAGAGTAGAGAAGTCCCGCGACCTTATACAGAAAGTGCTGCCTGCAGAACTTCGACAGTCGGTGTTGGAGGAACTCTACGCCGCCGTAACTTCGATGCATCTTGGCAGGAACAAAACAGTGAACAAGGTCAGGTCAAGATTCTTTTGGCCGGGTATGATTGCGGACATCAAAACGTTTTGCCGTACCTGCCCGAAATGTGTGGCACGGAGCGCGCCAAATCCAGCTTTGAAGGCACCATTACAGAGTATCCAGTCAACCCGTCCAATGGAATTGGTCTGTACAGATATAACAGAGTGCCAACTTACCCCACGTGGGAACCGATACGTGCTAGTGGTGGAAGATCATTTTTCCAAATTCGTTAACATCTATCCGATGGTTAACCAGACAGCATCTATCCGATGGTTAACCAGACAGCAGAGACAGTTGCCTTCATCCTGTCCTTAATCCCTGTACGTAAGGGAGCATGGTGTACCGGAGTCACTCCACTCAGATCAGGGCCGGCAATTCGAAGCAAGAGTGACCCAGGAGCTTTGTACGTTGTTGCAGATTCACAAATCTCGAACAACCCCATACCATCCTCAAGGCAATGGAATGGTTGAGAAATTCAACCGTACACTAAAGGATATGCTAGCAAAATGTGTATGCGACCATGGCAACGATTGGGATGAGCATATGGGTACGGTTGCCCTGGCCTACAATTCCAGCGTGCATGAAACGACGAAGTTCTCCCCATATTTCCTCATTCACAGAAGAGAACCAAATCTCCCCACGGATGTCGTATATGGGCCGCCAACGCCGATGTATTGGCGCTCAGCTGGCATGAGTTGCTGAAAGACGATTGTGACTGGGTTGATTTCGAAATGAACTTTCCTGTGAGCAGTCACATGGGCGGTGTATGGGAACGAATGATTGGCGCAGCGCGTAAGGTGTTGTCTGCTCTGCTCATGGGCACAGGAGCTCAGCTTGATGACGAGTTGTTACGTACATTACTCTGCGAGGTTGAATACATAGTTAACTCGCGCCCGTTAACAGTTGTAGATTCCACTTCTGCGGACCTAGAGCCCCTGTCACCAATTCAGCTGCTTACCCTGAAATCTCAGGTGGTGAAGCCACCGCCGGGCAAGTTCGTTAAACAGGACATATACTCTAAGAAAAGGTGGCGTTGTGTACTGGCTCTTGCTAACCAGTTTTAGGAGCGTTGGCGTGGCGAATTTTTGGTAATGCTGCAGCCTAGGAAGAAATGGCTCAGCCAGCAGAGAAATCTTGAGCCTGGTGATGTTGTAATGCTCGTAGAAGAGGGCCAGCCTAGATGCGCATGGCCTCTGGCTCGTGTTACAAAGGTGTGTCCTAGTCAGGACAAGTTGGTCAGAAAGGTTGAAATTTTTGTTGGGAAAACCAAATCCCTGTTGGATAGACCAGTACATAAGTTGATCCTCCTGGTAAAGAACCGGGACAATCCTGTTGAGGAGAGTGAAACTCTGGAGTAGTTGAGCCTTTTCGTGGGCCGGGTTCTGGTTTTTGGGCTCCAGGACCTGGGTCATGGATTGTGCTACATGTATGAGTTAGTCTTGACTGGGATGAGAGAAATCTGACAGTTATTTTGTTTCCTATGACTGTGTGATTTCTCTTCCCCCTTGGTATAGGTTGCTAATTTGAAGCAACTGGTGCTTATATGTAAAGATTGCTCGTGGGAGCAAATAGACATTTTTCTATAAAACATGATGTTTGCACTTCTCTGTATTTTGAATTTTTAAGAAAGTTGGAAAAGTTTCGGTTTCATAGTGGAAATTTGAATTTCCTAGTTGCTTAGATAGCAGAGTGAAAAGTTGAATGTGTCTGTAAGTTTAGTTTGACTGACTTTCTGTTTTAAGGTCATTTCAGCAAAGTTTAAAGCTGAACCGTGGAATTAGAGGTTCACTTGATATGTTTAAAGCTGACCTGTGTTTTTAATGGTCACTGTTTTGGTTCTGATTTCAATAGTTTTTTTTTTTTTTTGACTTTGTGAGGTGAATTGTATAGTGTTTGTAAACTGTTTTGGGCAACAGTTTAGGAGAGGCATGTGACGGCCGCCAAGTGCGTCCTGAAGAAATTTGAATTTGGCACCTTAGTTTTTGCGCGCTTGGGTGGCGGCGCTGCTGTCTCAGCTTCCGCCCAACTCCATTGAATTTTAATTGTCAAAGTTTAGGACGCAGTTGTCCTCTTTTGTCCGCCTTTGCGGTGAAAGTTTCGAGGCCTTGTCAGACGGGATAAAGGTAACTATAAAGATAAAGATGTATAGAACCCCCGGAAACTATATTAGGACCCTGTTATCCCCAAGTTATGTAACTTAGGTCACTTTTATGTGGCGGTGTCCCACGACTTTTGCTCACCCATGTGTTTGTGGTTGTCTTTAGACGCCTCTAGGTGGCGACACTGTACGGATGCCCGTGTATTTTTTGTGCTAAGACAAATCTGTCCGGCCAACAGATATTGTTCGTGAAGTTGAGTCTGGGTGCCTCAGGTCCCATGGCGACCCTTTTGTAAAAGATGACTCCGGGATCTTGATATGCACGGTGTTTTGAGTATGATGTTTTGACAACACTAACAGCCACATCCACTATTTAGGGACAAACTGTTAACTGGTAGTAGATTGTACGAATCTGTGCATACATTTGTATTTTATTTTTTATGTTCTGATCCTGGAACATTACAGAGTTTTGTAAGGTTTTGATTGTTGATTATTCGTGTCTTTCAGTCTTTTACGTCAGCCTCCTCGATGTGTACTATACTCCTCACGATACGAGGTCCTTATCCAGAATAAAGACGCCTCTATTCTCAATGAAAGTTTGAGTACATTTTTAAAGCCGCAACAACCATTTCAGCAATGTCAGGTGCTGCCCTCTTCAGTACCCTTGATCTCACCAGGGGCTACTGGCAGGTGCCTGAACACCTAGATTCTCGGGACCACACAGGATTATCGGTAGGGACCAAGCTCTACCGATTTAAGAGGTTGCCGTTCGGGCTATGTAATGCCTCACCTCTTTTTCAGCGCCTGATGGTTCTGGTGTTTGCTGGCATGGATTGGCGACAGATGCCGACTAACCTCGATGACATGTTCATATTCACAAAGACGTTCGAGGAACACATGACAGTCTTGAGGGAGGTCTTCCAATGCCTCCGGAAGGCAAACCTCAAACTCCAACCCGAAAAGTGTGATCTGGTAAGAGACCAGGTTGTCTGTGTGGGACACTTAGTGTCTCAAGATGGCCTCAGGCCTGACCCCAGCAACATCAAGAAGGTCGAAAGCTGGCCACAACCACGTAATGTGAATGAGGTTCGCTCATTCCTTGGGCTGGCATCCTACTACCGGAAGTTTGTGAAGGGATTTGCTCAGATTGCGACACCTCTGAATGCACTTCTCCAGAAAGATGCACCATTTAATTTTGACGTGACATGCTTGCAAAGTTTTCACACCCTTAAGGAACGATTGACGTCAGAACCAATCTTAGCATTCCCCCGATGGAATGGCGAACCATTCAAGGTATATACTGATGCATCTGATTATGCTATCGGTGCCGTCTTGGAGCAATGCCAAGACGGCCTTGATAGAGTGATTGGATACGTCAGTAAGAGTCTCAACAGAACTGAAAAGAACTGGGCCACGTATGACAAGGAGCTCTGGGCGATAGTGTGGGCACTCCGACAGTTCCATATATACATTTGTGCAGCCCCATTCACGGTGGTTACTGATCATCACCCCCTCATCCATCAGCAGCGGTTAAAGGTGGACAATGATGCTACAGGCAGACGTAGTCGTTGGACCATAGAGCTAAGCGCACATAGCGAGATGGAGATAGTCTACCGCCCGGGGGAGAAGAATGGAAATGCTGATGCACTTAGCCGAAGGAAAGAACCACTATTGTCCCAGCAAAACACAATTCTGTCGGAGTCAACTGTGGAGGATATCCCAGCTGACTCCACAGATGGGGACGTTAAGCTTGCTGTGCTATCATTGACGCCACAACCCGACAACGAAGCAGAAACGCTAGTGAACAAACAACAGTCAGATCCACTGGTTAGTGATGTTTTTCAGTGGGTAGCTAACAACAAGAAACCTTGTTCAGCCGCAGTTAGGCACTCGAGACAGGAAGTCAAGGCATACTTTCGGCTGTTCGACGAACTGCTCATTCACGAAGGTTTACTATGTCGTAAACTCAGAGTAGAGAAGTCCCGCGACCTTATACAGAAAGTGCTGCCTGCAGAACTTCGACAGTCGGTGTTGGAGGAACTCTACGCCGCCGTAACTTCGATGCATCTTGGCAGGAACAAAACAGTGAACAAGGTCAGGTCAAGATTCTTTTGGCCGGGTATGATTGCGGACATCAAAACGTTTTGCCGTACCTGCCCGAAATGTGTGGCACGGAGCGCGCCAAATCCAGCTTTGAAGGCACCATTACAGAGTATCCAGTCAACCCGTCCAATGGAATTGGTCTGTACAGATATAACAGAGTGCCAACTTACCCCACGTGGGAACCGATACGTGCTAGTGGTGGAAGATCATTTTTCCAAATTCGTTAACATCTATCCGATGGTTAACCAGACAGCATCTATCCGATGGTTAACCAGACAGCAGAGACAGTTGCCTTCATCCTGTCCTTAATCCCTGTACGTAAGGGAGCATGGTGTACCGGAGTCACTCCACTCAGATCAGGGCCGGCAATTCGAAGCAAGAGTGACCCAGGAGCTTTGTACGTTGTTGCAGATTCACAAATCTCGAACAACCCCATACCATCCTCAAGGCAATGGAATGGTTGAGAAATTCAACCGTACACTAAAGGATATGCTAGCAAAATGTGTATGCGACCATGGCAACGATTGGGATGAGCATATGGGTACGGTTGCCCTGGCCTACAATTCCAGCGTGCATGAAACGACGAAGTTCTCCCCATATTTCCTCATTCACAGAAGAGAACCAAATCTCCCCACGGATGTCGTATATGGGCCGCCAACGCCGATGTATTGGCGCTCAGCTGGCATGAGTTGCTGAAAGACGATTGTGACTGGGTTGATTTCGAAATGAACTTTCCTGTGAGCAGTCACATGGGCGGTGTATGGGAACGAATGATTGGCGCAGCGCGTAAGGTGTTGTCTGCTCTGCTCATGGGCACAGGAGCTCAGCTTGATGACGAGTTGTTACGTACATTACTCTGCGAGGTTGAATACATAGTTAACTCGCGCCCGTTAACAGTTGTAGATTCCACTTCTGCGGACCTAGAGCCCCTGTCACCAATTCAGCTGCTTACCCTGAAATCTCAGGTGGTGAAGCCACCGCCGGGCAAGTTCGTTAAACAGGACATATACTCTAAGAAAAGGTGGCGTTGTGTACTGGCTCTTGCTAACCAGTTTTAGGAGCGTTGGCGTGGCGAATTTTTGGTAATGCTGCAGCCTAGGAAGAAATGGCTCAGCCAGCAGAGAAATCTTGAGCCTGGTGATGTTGTAATGCTCGTAGAAGAGGGCCAGCCTAGATGCGCATGGCCTCTGGCTCGTGTTACAAAGGTGTGTCCTAGTCAGGACAAGTTGGTCAGAAAGGTTGAAATTTTTGTTGGGAAAACCAAATCCCTGTTGGATAGACCAGTACATAAGTTGATCCTCCTGGTAAAGAACCGGGACAATCCTGTTGAGGAGAGTGAAACTCTGGAGTAGTTGAGCCTTTTCGTGGGCCGGGTTCTGGTTTTTGGGCTCCAGGACCTGGGTCATGGATTGTGCTACATGTATGAGTTAGTCTTGACTGGGATGAGAGAAATCTGACAGTTATTTTGTTTCCTATGACTGTGTGATTTCTCTTCCCCCTTGGTATAGGTTGCTAATTTGAAGCAACTGGTGCTTATATGTAAAGATTGCTCGTGGGAGCAAATAGACATTTTTCTATAAAACATGATGTTTGCACTTCTCTGTATTTTGAATTTTTAAGAAAGTTGGAAAAGTTTCGGTTTCATAGTGGAAATTTGAATTTCCTAGTTGCTTAGATAGCAGAGTGAAAAGTTGAATGTGTCTGTAAGTTTAGTTTGACTGACTTTCTGTTTTAAGGTCATTTCAGCAAAGTTTAAAGCTGAACCGTGGAATTAGAGGTTCACTTGATATGTTTAAAGCTGACCTGTGTTTTTAATGGTCACTGTTTTGGTTCTGATTTCAATAGTTTTTTTTTTTTTTTTACTTTGTGAGGTGAATTGTATAGTGTTTGTAAACTGTTTTGGGCAACAGTTTAGGAGAGGCATGTGACGGCCGCCAAGTGCGTCCTGAAGAAATTTGAATTTGGCACCTTAGTTTTTGCGCGCTTGGGTGGCGGCGCTGCTGTCTCAGCTTCCGCCCAACTCCATTGAATTTTAATTGTCAAAGTTTAGGACGCAGTTGTCCTCTTTTGTCCGCCTTTGCGGTGAAAGTTTCGAGGCCTTGTCAGACGGGATAAAGGTAACTATAAAGATAAAGATGTATAGAACCCCCGGAAACTATATTAGGACCCTGTTATCCCCAAGTTATGTAACTTAGGTCACTTTTATGTGGCGGTGTCCCACGACTTTTGCTCACCCATGTGTTTGTGGTTGTCTTTAGACGCCTCTAGGTGGCGACACTGTACGGATGCCCGTGTATTTTTTGTGCTAAGACAAATCTGTCCGGCCAACAGATATTGTTCGTGAAGTTGAGTCTGGGTGCCTCAGGTCCCATGGCGACCCTTTTGTAAAAGATGACTCCGGGATCTTGATATGCACGGTGTTTTGAGTATGATGTTTTGACAACACTAACAGCCACATCCACTATTTAGGGACAAACTGTTAACTGGTAGTAGATTGTACGAATCTGTGCATACATTTGTATTTTATTTTTTATGTTCTGATCCTGGAACATTACAGAGTTTTGTAAGGTTTTGATTGTTGATTATTCGTGTCTTTCAGTCTTTTACGTCAGCCTCCTCGATGTGTACTATACTCCTCACGATACGAGGTCCTTATCCAGAATAAAGACGCCTCTATTCTCAATGAAAGTTTGAGTACATTTTTAAAGCCGCAACAACCATTTCAGCAATGTCAGGTGCTGCCCTCTTCAGTACCCTTGATCTCACCAGGGGCTACTGGCAGGTGCCTGAACACCTAGATTCTCGGGACCACACAGGATTATCGGTAGGGACCAAGCTCTACCGATTTAAGAGGTTGCCGTTCGGGCTATGTAATGCCTCACCTCTTTTTCAGCGCCTGATGGTTCTGGTGTTTGCTGGCATGGATTGGCGACAGATGCCGACTAACCTCGATGACATGTTCATATTCACAAAGACGTTCGAGGAACACATGACAGTCTTGAGGGAGGTCTTCCAATGCCTCCGGAAGGCAAACCTCAAACTCCAACCCGAAAAGTGTGATCTGGTAAGAGACCAGGTTGTCTGTGTGGGACACTTAGTGTCTCAAGATGGCCTCAGGCCTGACCCCAGCAACATCAAGAAGGTCGAAAGCTGGCCACAACCACGTAATGTGAATGAGGTTCGCTCATTCCTTGGGCTGGCATCCTACTACCGGAAGTTTGTGAAGGGATTTGCTCAGATTGCGACACCT
Source organism: Lineus longissimus (assembly GCF_910592395.1). NCBI lineage: Eukaryota > Metazoa > Nemertea > Pilidiophora > Heteronemertea > Lineidae > Lineus > Lineus longissimus. The sequence goes on along the minus strand of NC_088309.1, from coordinate 17,323,789 downwards.
CTGAATGCACTTCTCCAGAAAGATGCACCATTTAATTTTGACGTGACATGCTTGCAAAGTTTTCACACCCTTAAGGAACGATTGACGTCAGAACCAATCTTAGCATTCCCCCGATGGAATGGCGAACCATTCAAGGTATATACTGATGCATCTGATTATGCTATCGGTGCCGTCTTGGAGCAATGCCAAGACGGCCTTGATAGAGTGATTGGATACGTCAGTAAGAGTCTCAACAGAACTGAAAAGAACTGGGCCACGTATGACAAGGAGCTCTGGGCGATAGTGTGGGCACTCCGACAGTTCCATATATACATTTGTGCAGCCCCATTCACGGTGGTTACTGATCATCACCCCCTCATCCATCAGCAGCGGTTAAAGGTGGACAATGATGCTACAGGCAGACGTAGTCGTTGGACCATAGAGCTAAGCGCACATAGCGAGATGGAGATAGTCTACCGCCCGGGGGAGAAGAATGGAAATGCTGATGCACTTAGCCGAAGGAAAGAACCACTATTGTCCCAGCAAAACACAATTCTGTCGGAGTCAACTGTGGAGGATATCCCAGCTGACTCCACAGATGGGGACGTTAAGCTTGCTGTGCTATCATTGACGCCACAACCCGACAACGAAGCAGAAACGCTAGTGAACAAACAACAGTCAGATCCACTGGTTAGTGATGTTTTTCAGTGGGTAGCTAACAACAAGAAACCTTGTTCAGCCGCAGTTAGGCACTCGAGACAGGAAGTCAAGGCATACTTTCGGCTGTTCGACGAACTGCTCATTCACGAAGGTTTACTATGTCGTAAACTCAGAGTAGAGAAGTCCCGCGACCTTATACAGAAAGTGCTGCCTGCAGAACTTCGACAGTCGGTGTTGGAGGAACTCTACGCCGCCGTAACTTCGATGCATCTTGGCAGGAACAAAACAGTGAACAAGGTCAGGTCAAGATTCTTTTGGCCGGGTATGATTGCGGACATCAAAACGTTTTGCCGTACCTGCCCGAAATGTGTGGCACGGAGCGCGCCAAATCCAGCTTTGAAGGCACCATTACAGAGTATCCAGTCAACCCGTCCAATGGAATTGGTCTGTACAGATATAACAGAGTGCCAACTTACCCCACGTGGGAACCGATACGTGCTAGTGGTGGAAGATCATTTTTCCAAATTCGTTAACATCTATCCGATGGTTAACCAGACAGCATCTATCCGATGGTTAACCAGACAGCAGAGACAGTTGCCTTCATCCTGTCCTTAATCCCTGTACGTAAGGGAGCATGGTGTACCGGAGTCACTCCACTCAGATCAGGGCCGGCAATTCGAAGCAAGAGTGACCCAGGAGCTTTGTACGTTGTTGCAGATTCACAAATCTCGAACAACCCCATACCATCCTCAAGGCAATGGAATGGTTGAGAAATTCAACCGTACACTAAAGGATATGCTAGCAAAATGTGTATGCGACCATGGCAACGATTGGGATGAGCATATGGGTACGGTTGCCCTGGCCTACAATTCCAGCGTGCATGAAACGACGAAGTTCTCCCCATATTTCCTCATTCACAGAAGAGAACCAAATCTCCCCACGGATGTCGTATATGGGCCGCCAACGCCGATGTATTGGCGCTCAGCTGGCACTTTCGCAACGGAAATCAAACGAAGTCTGACGGCAGCGTATGACTCTGTGAGGGAGCAGACGAAGCTGGCCCAAGCCCGCCAGAAAAAGGTTTACAATAAGTGGCAGCGCCATCACCCATACAGAGAAGGCGATAGGGTTTGGCTCCACAACCCTGTTTCAAAAGATCGCCATCGGAAGCTCGCACTCCCCTGGGAGGGACCGTTCCTCGTAATGAAATGTATGCCCGGCAGTGGTGAAAATCAAGGAGTTACATACAGGATACAGGACGAGAATGGCGGCAGAACACTTTGTGTACACCATAATCGCCTGAAGCCCTTTGAGGCCCCTCCGATCCCCACTCCCCTTGACACTATTCATCCGGCAATCCAGGTTGGAGGAGGTTATCCCCAACATGGTGCGCCCGTGTGGAGAGTAGTCCCAGGCGCTTACCCCCAGCTAGGCGAGCCCGATGTTAGACCCCCTCCCGAGCCACTACAGCCCTTACCACAACGACCACAGCCAGTGAGGAGGCGACGGGGTGCAGGTCCTCAGCCAGCACAACCTCCTCTGTTAGGCCCAGCAGCAGCAGGAGTGAACTTGCAACCAGCCCCAGTTGGACTGTAACACCTGGCCATAGACAATGGAGCCGGAGGGTTGGTCCCTGCGGAACTTTTAAATTTTGGTGCGGCTGTGATACATGATGCTCCGGCACAACTCCTACCCTCTGCTGCACAAGTCCACGACAGAGTTGGAGGTGAGGAGCTGATGGTTGATGATGTTGCCCCTGCTGAGGTGCAACCACCATTAGGGATTTTGCAACCGGAGATCGAGATGGTCGGATTGCACCGGCTCCAGCCGGACACGAACCGCCCCAGCATGCACAAGCCCCAGATATCGTAGCAGCATCGAAACCCGTTGTGCCATTGGACATAGTGGATGAGCTGGAGAGGTCAGTCTTCTCGGATGATGTCCAAGAGACAAGAGGAGGACGGCAAGTGCGCAGGCCAGCAAACTTCCACGATTATGTAAGGAGGATCTTCACCGGATCGTTGACGTAGGACAATTTAATCGAAGAAAAATTCGTGGCAATAGGAGCATGTGCAGTTCAAATATGACGTTATTATTGTGTTGAACCGCAGATTCTTAATATTACGGGTATATATATCTTACATGTCAATTGTGTTCCGATTTAGGACGATGATTTTGTGTGTCATAGCGCAGTAGGTCACGGACGTTATGTGTTACGATGCTCCGCTTTAAGACGATGGTTTTGTGCGTTTTAGCGTGGTATTTCACGGACGTTATGTGTTACGGTGCTCCGCTTTAGGACGATGGTTTTGTGCATTTTAGCGTGGTATTTCACGGACGTTAGGTGTACTTGAGCAATAACATACAGACGTTTAGTATGCGTTGCACACCGCTATATATGTAGGGCGATGACCCAATTCTGCGCAGGAAGTGTAAGTGTTCGCATATATGATAACTATATTTTTGAAAACGTTTGAATCGAATTGATATCTGCTGAATCTCAAAGTATTTTTATATACATATACTAGTATACCTCATTTGACACTGCTGTGGTTCGAAGCATCGAAAGTATTTTTGATAGAAGTATAGTTCTTGTATTGTTTTAGATGATTTTAAGTAGCATTGATGCATTTATTAGTGAGCATTTTAGCAGAATTTGTTCTGATGAGTACTAGTAGTTCAAATAGTTAGTTTTAACACAGTGCTCCCGTCTAAGCCATGCCCCGTTAGAGGGAACTCAGTCGTGCGTCAGTGCCAATAGATTGCTGGAATTGCGCGGCAGCTGTGAAGTGTTGTTGCCAGGGTAATACACAGTGGTACACCCTGATGCCGGAGTGGTAATGTGCTCTGATGGAAAAACTTTTTGCCAGGGGCCAGGCAGTGGTATGCCCTGATGCCAGAGTTGTAAAGGGCTCTGAAGTCAAAGTTGTGGTAGGCGGCGTGAAGAGACTACCCTAAGACGTGGGGACGCGTCTTCTGTTAAGGGGGGACGTATGTGGTGGGCCGGTTTTAGGCCGGCATTATTCTGCCGCACCCTGTAGCTGCGCACTCTCTGGGAAATCCCCGTACAAACTTGTGCGACTGAGCATGCGCAGGAGCAAGGAGCTAGCGAAGAACGAAGAAATACCGACCTGTGTTGTGTAGCGTTGTTATAAGAATTGCAGAGTAATAAACGAGGATTTATCTAAGGGAGTATATGTGTTAAATTACTCAAGGGGCTAGTTTAGTCCCGCAAAAGTGGTGACAGCTGTGGGATCGAACCTACCCGAAATAAGCGTTTTTGTTGGCGAGTCCGACTCGGTATGGTCAGAATGGATGCGGCCATGTTGGTTTTCCTTTGTTGACGGAGCCAATCCTCGAAAAAAAAAACACCCGGCTGAGGGCGATATCGGGCCAACATCGCATGATTACCGAGGCCAGTACCTGCCTCACGATACATGAAATCAAACTAGGCCAGTAATGGGGCCTGTCATACAGTATCTGATGCATACAGGGCGCATTTAGCGACCGGCTTGTGGAGTTTCCCAAGTCACGTGACCTGTACATTTTATGCCGTAGGGAGCGTGCATTAGTTTTGTGCCTCCAGATGGAAGCAGAAACGCTCACTAGCCCTGTCACGGTATCAAGTTACCCGAGAATAGTTATCTCACTACGTTATTTGGACGATACACTGTATGTGCCATCCCCTCCACCACGCAGGATGCATAAATATGCCATAGCACTGGAGACAACAGTTATGCTCCCCGTGTTCTCATCTGTGTGCTATTTTGATTTTTGCTCTTCTCTTGCAGATGCCGAGAGCGAAGTGGCTGCTTCCCGAGGGAGATGTTAGTGACACTGAATCGGAACAATCCTTCCACTCCTGTGTTAGTGAACTGGACGTTCGGAACGTTGTCGCGAAACGTGTCATCATCATAACGGACAGCCAGTTTGTCCACCAGAAGGCCTCTCTTCAGGAGGTACACCAGCGAGCTGAAGTTATCGCCATCAGTGGAGCGAAGCTGCGTCACGTCCCGGCATTGTTAACAGATGCCATCGACTCATGTTACAAAACTCTAATTATTATTGCAGTGGGAGGGAATGACGTTTTTGAGCATAAGAATAGGACGTTGCCGGCACAACTTTTATCGACTCACCAGGCGCTCATCCATGCTAACGCCGTCCAGGCATTATTATGGCCTGTTATTGAGCCTCAATTGAGCATGTTGTGGAGTCATCCCAACATTGCCAGTTGATGTGGTGCTGAGTACCCCCTCGACTGAACATCAATAGAGGAGAATTTGCAATTTGGAATCGAATAAACGATCACTTTTCTACACCTAATACAGCCCGCGGGGCCCAAACGTCGAAATTGGACAAGTTCGTGCTTCGGATTCGTTCCGGAACTGTTGTTGTTCACCCCAACAAACTGAGAGTGGACGGGGTCCACGCTACGTCAGTCACTGTCACGAAGTGGATCCTTGAGATCGCGGAGGCAGTCAACCTTGTCCTGGAGTGGTAATATATGGTTTGTGAGTTTTCACCTTTGAATTTTGTATAACACTGCCTTAGTTTCTTTTGTTTTTTTTCTTTAAATCTTCGAGCTGACCAGAGTAAAGTATGGCAGCTGCAAATTTACGGCCGAACAGGATGGCCAAAGGGGACATGGTTGCCCAGGACAATAGTAAAGTCTTGGCTCTGGCTTGGTTGGACAATCGTATAGTGAGGGCTGTTAGCACTAGACATGATGATCAGATAGGTGTAGTTCAGGTTAGGGTCAGGGGAGGAGGTCAAAATGAAGTTAGGAAGCCTGTGTGTCTCATGGAGTACAATCAGTACATGAACGGAGTCCATCGCATTGATCAAATGATCTCCTACTACCCTCTTGTGAGAAAGACTGAAAAATGGACCAAGAAACTGTTCATGTACCTGATGGAGATGGCAATGCACAATGCCTTTGTCATTTTCAATGAGAAAAACCCAGACAAGAAAATGAAACTCAAGAATTTCCATTTGGCAGTTGTGAAGAAACTCTGTCAAACAACTGTGGACAGTAGTGATTCGGATGAGGAAAGGGTGTTGGTCCAAATGCCCAAAAGGGTCAGGTTAGATAATCCAGGACAGAGACTCAGGGGTGGGTTCAAGGAACACATCCCTGCCAAGTTCCCTCCTACTGCAAAAAAGGAGTATCCTCAGAGAAGGTGTCGTGTCTGCATCAACGGAGGAGTTCACAAGGACACTCGGTTTTTTTGCCAGAAGTGCAAAATTCCACTTTGTGAGGGTGAATGTTTCAACAAGTAACATGCAGAGGAGAAATTTTGAACTCTTGGACTTTAAAGAACTTGCAAAGGAATACAGAATACTAATAGATCGGCGAGTTTATTGAATTCCTTATATTTCTCATACAATTCTGAAATATATGTATAAATGTCTGTTTTTCAGTCCGCGGAGGGTTTTTGGCCAAAAGTACAAACAAGGAGGCTGTTTCAGTTCCTACCATACAAAAATGTATATTTGGATACTTGGACATGAAAGAACAAGCTAAGGGCTATAGAATACTGAAAGGTTGATGGGTTCATTGCACTCCTTCTATTTTTTCTGTAATTTTGAAATAAGGGTCAAAACGTCCGTTTTCTGGCCTCACGGGGTATTTTGGCGAAAAAGCCTCTGGCAGTCAAAGGGTTAAGGTGGCTGCTGAAAACAAGGCGGAGCAGTTGAGTGAAGAAATGGGGGCCAGTCTTAGTGCAATTCTAAAGAACAATGAAAAATCAATATCAGGACTGCCCGATGACTCGCCTATGAAATTGATGTGGCAGCAGCAAGTTGAAATGCTTTCAAAGAAGTCGGCCAGAGGGATGAGGTGGCATCCAATAATGATAAAATGGTGCATTGCCCTGCAAAGGAGTCCTGCTGCATATCGCCAGATAAGAGATTCTAAGGCGCTCTTCTTACCTCACGAGTCGACACTTGTTGACTACACACAGTACACAACAGCCAAGAGTGAATGGAATTCCGATGTCATCAAACACATCAAAAAGGACATAGACTTTGAAAATCTAGCAGATTTCAGAAAGAATGTAACACTTGTGTTTGATGAAATGAAGATAAGTCTGGCCTCGTTTATGCCAAGGGTTCAGGACATCTAATCGGATTCACAGATATTAGTGATGTGAACACTGAAATTGCAAATTTTGTGAAGAAAGTCGTAAATACTGATGGGGTTGTTGTATATGAACCGATTCTCGCAACACATGTGATGGCATTCATGGTAAGGGGTATCTTCCTGCCACTTCAGGAAGTATTTGCCTTCTTTCCATGCACTGAATTCACCAGCAGTCAGCTGTTCTTTGATGTCTGGGATGGCGTCGCAATCTTGGAGTCAGCTGGATTCAAAGTGCGAGCATTTGTTGCTGATGGAGCTTCCCCTAATCGGAGATTCTTTCGTCTGATTAGAGCAGATCAGGACTTCTACACCATCAATCCCTTTGGAGGTGACCGTAGACTCTACTTCTTTAGCAACACTCCACATCTGATCAAAACGACCCGCAACAACTGGGAGAATTCAGGATGGCATAATAAGACACGAAATCTGCATGTGAGTATTAAATTCAATTGAGTCAGACCTTTCAGTTAGTATAATTCATCTCATATCTAAGATGCATTTTATACATACATACATATACTTATCCTATGATTTATTTTGTATTTTCAGTACAACTCCCAAGACATCAAATGGACCCAACTACTAAGATTGGTGGAAGAAGACATGCACGACCAAAACGCCCTCCACTACCTGAAGAAAATCTCGCATGAACATTTATACCTGACACCAAGTTAACGGATGAAGGTCAATTTAGCTGCTCAGGTTGGTATACATGTACTCTGACCACTAGTATCAAAAATATATATATAAATATATGTCATATACAAAAATATATATATAAATATATTTTAGCTAGTATTCAACTGTCACTGTCACTTGTATTCATTATCATAGTGCCCCCCCCCCCCCCCCCCGCGCGATCCAAAAAAGATACTTATTATTTCTTGTTTTTCGACAGGTGCTCAGTTCGAACGTTGCAACTGCATTACAGCATGTCTTCAGACAGAAGAATTGGCATGATACAGGGTCAACAGTTATATTCATCGAGAAAATAGATAATTTCTTCGACCTGTTGAACATTTCAAACACACGTCAAGGGCATCTGAAACCATGGATGAAGCCATACACTGATGTTGACGATGATCGATTTGAGGTGAGTACTACAACTTTATAATAGGAAAATGAAACATCATAATGGGAAAATGAAACAAATCAAGTCTGTTGTTAACTGTACAATTGATCATATTTATTCTTATTCATTTCAGTGGTTACAAAAAGACTTTCTAGGATTTCTGCAAGACTGGGAGGACCAATGTATGGCTATTCCAAATATGACAAAGGAAGCCAAGAGAAGGATGTGCCTTAGCCGGGAAACCTTGGAAGGACTACGATTAACCGTGAGATCATTTGTCAGTTTGTGCAAAGAGTTGCTGCTAGAGGATGGTGTACAGTTCGTGCTATCGGAAAAATTCAGCCAAGACCCACTGGAGGAATACTTCAGCAAACAACGGGGCCTTGGTGGACGCTGTGACAATCCTACGGTCCAACGATTCAGAACACAGGCAGTGGCCATCCAAATTGCTGGGTCACAGAATGTTCGTGCTACTGCTCGTGGCAACTGCACTAATACAAATCGTAATGACCGTCCCAATAGGAATGAATACAAGTTAGTGAGGCGCCGACGGCGCCATCAGCAAGGACCTTTGAACCAAGACTGAGGTAACTAATCCTTTTTTGCGAGTTTCTTCCTGTGCGATTTTTCACCTTTCCTCGAAATGCTAGCATCCTTCTTTTTTCGGAGGAACCATATCATGACACCAAGCATTACACTTGTTGCATTTCATATTTCCCGCGTTTGACGTCATGATTCAGCCATATGCTGTAAAATCTTCTCAGTTAAACTCTTATCCTAATTTAAAGAATTGTTTTGTACTAACTGCATGAAATTATTTATAAAAGCAAGTACAATTGTGGCATATGTGTATTTTATCGAATGTTATTTTTAGATTTTGCAACAATCGTCATTCGTTCGCAGCGCCATCCGTCATCATGCCGCCATTTACAGTGCATCGCTATTCCCTGCGTCCTCGCCCATGTCGCCCCGGTCCTGATCGCACAAGAAGGTAGGTTCTGGATGTTACGATACGAGGTTGTGTAGCAGTAAGAAGAAGACAACGCCGACCTTTCGGCCTGTAGAAGTCAATGACTACGACTTCGATACCAATAAGTATAGTAAGACCTCGAAACATTCAATGCCCCCATGTATTCACATGTGTTACATGTATCATGTGCAGGCTGAGTGCATTCTCCTATACATTCTGACATTTGCATTGTGTGCATCATTGTCATAGAGCATGTGTCATTCACATTTGTGCACCAGTTCTGTAGGTCTACTCATTGGTAGTCCCCAGTCTACTTCTGGATAGGGCCTTAGACTTAGTGGGAGCTACCTCATCGATCAGTATAGCCTACCTTGCCATTCTTTTACATGTTGGAAGAGCATGAATAATGAAGAGTTCCACAGTCAGGACTGTAGGCTCGTTCGGCAGGTCACCCTTCCTTCGGCCGATGGAAAGGTGACCTGCCGATCGAGCGAGCCTAAAGTCCTGACTGTTCCAGGTGGAATGTATTGTGTGGAGGAGGGGATCAATGCAACATCAAATATTTCAATATCGACATACAGTGACATACATGTATCTTTTATCTTTCCAGGTATTTTGTCCACTATATCGGCTACAGTACCAAATGGGACCAGTGGGTTGATCATGGAGATGTCAAGTCGCAATACTTCAACAGAACAGAGGACAGGATCGCTATTCAGGAACTTCATGAACTGTTCCAAAACACCTCACTATTGGCAGAGGGGGTCAGCAGAAAGCCACATTCTCCATTCCAATGACATTGCAGCAGTTCAGAAGAATTTTCCCTGTCCACAAACGTATCAATCTTGGGAAACGAGTGTACGTCTCAGGATATCAGTCAAACTACAAGGAGTATCGCCTTAAATCATTCAGGTGCATGGACAATGTATTTAACAGGTACTGGGAGATCCGGATTCTGAATGTAAATTGTGACAACTGCTCCATCAATTTAGAATCATTGCGACTATGCATCCAGACCCCACGTTCCCTGACTCGCAAACAGTACCATCATGGAGCGTCGGCCAAATTCGATGTGAAGGATAACGTACAACGAGCGCCAAGGCTTTTTGTCTCCTTTGTGAAGCAGTTAGGAAACAGACATGACATCCAAAGGAAGCACCAACTGCCAGACTACAACAACAACACTCAAAATTAATAGTAAATCCATTTTTATCTTACAGGATTCTGTTTTTGAACACTAACAGGGCAGGCAATGGAGGTACAGTACAGTACTGTGCAGTTTTTGAGACCCCCCAAATCCTTCTTTTACAGTTGATGGAATTGCTTTGCAATGGAATTGTTTTATGGTATTACTGAGGTTAAATGGAGGAAATAATATACATTGTATGTTAGTTAGATACTATGCCCTCTGGTGCTTGCAAGTACAAAGTAGGCCTACTCACACTGGGGAAATGCCATTTCAGTGTCCCAGCTCGCCTGTATCAACCAATACTTTGAAAATGGGAAGGTCAAAATACTAACACTGGGGAAACGCAATTCAGTGTGGTATACCAGCTTCCCTGTAACTATCAATACAGGTACTCACACAAGAAGAAAAGTCATTCAGTGTCCACAGTCTTAAGGTTAGCAGGTTTGTTTTAATTGAGCCTACAATGTATCTTCTTCTTTTTCAGGACATTCCTATTGGACAGACTGCAAACCAGACTAGGACGCTCATTAAAAAGCCCCTTTTCCAGAGATGTTTTATTAGGAGTTGTCAAGGACATAGGTGAAAGTTTGTGTGTTACCATTAATACCAATGTGAAGCATTTGACTAGTTTGAAAACTGCACTTTCAACCTTAAGAAATGGGTATGTGAAAGCAATTAGTCTGGGTGGAAATTTGAAGAAACGTTTTGAAGCAAACCTCAAAAAATTGAGTCAGAGGAAAAGGCCCTTTTGGGAATGGCATGTTCTTTATGTAGCCCTGCCAAGTTTGTATATGTATTGGTCAGTGGTGCCCGGATTTGGTCTGCATTGACTTTTTGAGTGTAGACCCTGATCAGACAGGCAAAGAGAACATCCTGGTGCTGACCGACCATTTCACACGATTTTCAAAAGCCTTTGTAACGAAGAACCAAACAGCTAAACAAGTTGCTGAGGTGATGTGGAAGAACTTTTTCCTGGGCTTTGGCCTACCGGCACGACTCCACTCCGGTCGTGGTGCATCATTCACAGGGAAGGTCATCTCCCAGCTTAAAGAGATCACTGGAGTGAAAAGCTCACTTACCACCCCCTACCACCCTCAAGGGAATGGCCAGTGCGAACGGTTCAATCGGACCCTGATTGACATGCTCGGGTGCTTGGATAAAGAGAGGAAGTTGCACTGGTCGAAGCACATCAAGTTCCTGGTGCATGCGTACAACTGTACTGCCAATGATTCCACGAAGTACTCACTTTTTGAGCTGATGTTTGGCCGGCAGCCAAGACTGCCAATTGACTGGTTTTTCGGCCTAAGGGAACCTGAGGAGGACGGGAAGTCGTATGACACTTATGTCAAAGATCTCAAGCAGTCACTCAAGAACGAATATGACAAAGCCTCAGCCGCAGTTCTGAAACGCCATGAGGCAAACAAGGGGCGTTATGATGCCAAGGTCAGGAAGAACAGTCTGCATGTAGGCGACAGAGTGTTGGTGAAGAATGTCACCATCCGTGGGAAAAGGAAGCTAGCGGACACATGGGGTGAGGAGGTTTACCTGATAGTCAGCCAGAATGGCAGTGAGGACTCCCCTGTGTATACAGTTCGACGGGAAGATGGGAAGGGCAACCCCCGCACCCTCCACCGGAATCTTCTCTTACCATGTGGATTTCTGCCCTTGCCTACTGAGCTCCCTGCCCCTGCAAGGCCTAAACCAATACCAAAGCCAAGGAAAAGACCGCTGCCCAAGGAATGCCCTGTGAGCGACATGGATTCATCCCGTAGCAATGTAGATGAGGTTGAGCGCCCGAGATGGGACTTCTCTGATTCTGAATCGGAGAGTGAAGCTGACCATCAGGCGGGAATGCCCGGATCCCCTGGCGAGTCAGAAGGAGATGAAGAATTCAATCAGCATGATGGAGACCAGAGCAGCACGTCTGATGATGCTAGTGCAGAAACTGCAGTCCCAGCAAGGCGCTCTGCCCGTGAGAGACGACCTGCTCGGAATTTTGTGTACGACAGGCTGGGAGCCCCATCACTGCGGCAACAGACTGCAGCGGCCAACCTTTCTCAGCTGTTTGATGCAGTGGCCTCCTTGACTGGAGCATCCCTGCCTACAAGGGAAAACTGCCAGCCAAGGCTTCCTAAGCGGTAGACGACCAACATCTATGGATCGACCGAGCACGCGTCAGTTCAATAACTCAAACCGATTTGGTTCTCTTATTTTGCTCCGATTTCACCTATGTATTTGATAATTTCTCGATTTGTTTCCTATTTGTGTGCCACTCTTGTTGGCAATTGCTATGTAAGGACTGCAAATGGCAGTGCCCGATTTAGAGAGACCTGAACTATCCGTATTTTTGCTGTTACCAATTTGCATCTCCTTGGAAATGCTTTTCTGATTTGGAGCGCTACATGTATTGCCATGTAAGCGGTATATCGGTGGTTTGAGACTAAAATTCCCGTATTTGCTTACTACCACCCTCTTTTGTGGATGGTGTCGATTTAAGCACTGACTGCAATGCAGTTAAGTTGTGCATTCGATTTGCGCTTTGGTTACATTGGGTAACAACCGATTTGTCATATTTTAATCTGGCTGCGTTGCTCATCATGCATCTTAGCAGCCTACTACTGCCTCTTAGCACCAATTTGGGTGTTTGTGGACAAAGGCAGGTGAGTATGTGTATTCCGTGATATGGCACCCTTGCTGTCTAGTCTTATGTAAATGGTAAACCGGCGAAGCAGCATTGTGGCTGAATCATTTGCCAATGTTTTTCTCACAGTTTAGGATAAACCCTCCTGTAGTAGTGTATTGTTTTAATAGGCTAACAGTCTTAGGCTAACTTTTATAGGTTGGTGATTCCATCTGTAGTCTTCAGGTAGCTAAGAGTAGGGTTAGGTGTTGAATCCTCCAATTGTCTTTCTTGTCGAGGTTGGTTGTTGATCCCTGGAAGGAATCTTTTCTGTGCGGGTGATGCCAGTGCTTGGGAAAACTGGGATGAACTGTTGTCACCTACCAAAAACCTTCAAAATTGTGGTACTAGTCGCGAATATGTTCGCCTTGATGGTTCTTGGGACTCCCCCTAGCATACCACCTGGGCCCAGCAGCAAATTCTTTATGTTCGAGGATGCCCGGAATTATATTTGGAGATTTCGTAGGAATGAATTTCATGTGGATGTCACTGAATCGTTTATATACATATATTTCATGCTGGCACCAACATATTCCGTAAAATCTGTTTGTTTTTTTGAAAATTCGTGCCTGTGCAAGTGCTGTGTGACTCTTACGGTATGATGGATGCCACTTGGATTACAGCAGGACAATGATCGATATGGGATTCCGATGGACTTAGCATTTAGTACGTATATCTACAGACACTGCCTTTTAAGGCGCGCTATAGCGCGCGCACACCATAGCGCACCTAAAATCAATCGGAGGCGCGCAAACAATAGCGTGCCTGCCAATAGAAATACATAAGGAAAAAGCGCGCCTTGTTATTTCGTCATCCACACGCTCGCACGTGGATATGTGTACAGTAAACAGATGTAAGCATCCCCCAATGCATTGAGGTACCTGGTCTGTCATTGGTTCAAATGTGCACACGTCACTGGAAATGACCAATGGAATACAATTTTTCATTCTGACTTCGGCAGCGTGATTTAGAACAATGGCGGAACCGGGCAGATCCGTCAAAGAAGAGACGTTCTTAAATTGGGATTGGCTGCCCGAAGGCGTCATTGTTCCCAAGATAAAAGTAGAAGGGAGTAAACGAATGGTGGCAGAGGTAGGTCAATAACAAACCGTAATCTGAATGATAAATTTAGACGATCTGCGTAGTAGTAGAATAGAAATCTCGTCTGCTCGCCGAACCCGGTGCGCAGGCGCTAAATCTAGTCTCGTTTCCCGGGTTTTCCGCGTCTTCCTCCTGCATGCCGTGATGTACATTTTGAAGTTGATAGAGTGTATGGGGGTGAGATTGAATTGATTTTCGTTAATTATTCATGAAATGATATGCGATGACGTAGCAAGTGCTTGCCAAATTTGGTCATGGACGGCGACGCAAATAACAACCACGTGGAACGAGAATTTAAAGGGAAAGTGCACTGGTACAATATTTTGTGGCGCAAATATATGGACAATACATGCAATATGGCTGTATCAACGCCTTGATTTGATAATCAGAGCTAGCTTTCTTTCACTCAGGAATGAATGTGGCTCGCTGGGTCTCTGGCTAGTTACTGCCAAAGAGATTTTTCAACATTTGCATTTATTTAAAGTAGGCTAGGTCCACTTAAAATGTCATTTTATTTCAGGTGTACTGCTCCATATGCGCCAGACACCACAGGGGCATCCTTGCTGACTACCGCATAAAGGGCCAAGCAGCCAATGAAGTTGAAAAGTATGTTACTGGTTCCAAAACTGTTAGCAGTTGGACTGTGAAACGTCACCTGAATGGCCTTGCGCACAAGATTGGATGCGAATTGCAAGCGTTGACTCCTGACTTGCCTCAGGATAATACTTCCTCAACAGCAGGGACTGGACCCCCACCTACTGCATCCCAGAGTAAACAACCCAGCATCGATGATACATTGCATGACAATGCACGAGAGGCATATAAGAAGTTACTAAGAACTGCTTATATAACTGCAACAGACGGTTTACCCTTATCTAAGTTTAAGACACTTGTTAAGGTACAGAAAGCAAATGGGGTAAGGTTGATTTCTGGATGTGATTCCAGCAAGGTGGCAAAGGAATTCATCCATGAGATTGCTGAGTCAATCAGTGAAAAACTTGCCCTTATCTAGCTTTTGTCTGAGCAAAGTCCTCTTCTCCATACAACCAACTGCCTGCCCCCTACTTTCACACATTGGATGGATTCGTGATTTGATGCACTGGATTTAAACTGTTGCTGAGCTTCAGCGGCAGTGAGCAGGTGTACACCAGCAGAAACAATGTGCCCCTTAATGTGTAGACTTTACACTCGTCGTCACTTTTTGGACTACACTCACCCAGTCAGTCTGTCATCATCGACAGGTGGCATTAAACAGTAGCAGCAGCAGTAGACGGAGGAGAATAACCGGACAATGTCAGTCTGTTAGGAGATTGGTGCTGATATATATATTTGCCATGACATCGTTGCTGCGAATGGAAAGTTGTGTTCCTGTACAACAAACATTTTTCAATGCAGGTCCTTAATTGGACCGCCGGCGTCCCTCGTCGTGAAGGGGACCATCCAGTAACTTTAGCTGTGGCTTGACTTAAGGGAACTGCAGCTCAGCCGTCTTCTGGTGTGAACTCGTACCTTGATATGCAAGGTGCAAGCATTTATGAAGCCGGTCAGACCATGCATTATCGTTCACCGCGTGTGCCGGAGCTAAATCCATAGACTGTGTGTATATGCAGCGCACGTGCGTGTATATGGAATGTCAGTGACAATAGGCGTAAGCAACGAACATTACTCTAACTACTCGCGAGGATTACTCACGCATATATATTTTGGTATGGCTTTTGGGCGTATGGTTGTGGAGGAATGGGCTCACCTATACAGTTTCTATATTCTATATTTGATATTCGGAGGATTGGCAGCACCAGCAGCGTTATGACTGACAATCACTATAGTGGCATGAACTGTGATACTGTACTGGACAGTGTTGATTTTTGATAGACACTTGCACTGACATTTGAGTTGCATCAATCTGAATCAGAACTTTGAGTCCAATTACTAGCATCTTTGCCAACAAGTTCAATGGCTTAAATAGTCACTTTAATCAGTGTGGTTACTGCTGTGCTTTGCCCAGGATCTTGCATTTGTTTTTATTTTGTGTGTTTTACTAATCCGTCTTATATGTATTTTCTGTTCTACTGCTGACTAACCCTCTTATACTAGGGTAGGGTAAATACATACTTTTTTTAAATAATCGCTTGTCAACAAGTTGTTCTTAAGGCGAAATTTAGTGCTGATTCTGAATCTGAAAAGCATTTTTACCTGAAATTACGTTCTGGGTCAGTACAGCCGCCATTTTTGAAAAATGGCGTCCAAATTGCTGACTTATTATTGCGTTTCATAAATTAATGTAAAAGTATGGCATGTTGTATATCTATTCCTATGTTTTTGGGGTCAAGGAATCCAATTTTGGCCTAGAAAGCATGATTGAATGGATGCTTTTGGTAGAAACTGTGTGTTTGGTCGATTTCATTATAATTTTGACAGAAAAAACTTTTTTTTTAATGGAAATAGCCATATTTGTCATACATGATGAACATATATCCATTGCAGGGTATTTTGCAAGCAAAAAACTAATGCTTATTAATTACTTAGGGCCTACTAGTAGACGTAGGACACCCTGCCCCAAGTTGCAGTTATTGAGTTAAGACTAGGCTAGGCAGCCTCTCAGATCCCAACTCACCAACTGGTCCCGTTCTCAAAGTTCACACATGCGTTGGCTTTGATATGAGAAAAAATTTTGGTATGTATTCAGTGGTGACAATTTGAATATGTCTCCATCTATTATGCAAATTAATCTTCATTGCTAGCTGTAAATGGATCTCAGAAAAAAATTGATAAAATAACAGTGAGACCATTGGGGCTTTGGGAACTGATTCTACTTCAGCATTAACCCAACATAGATTCAATGAATCCTGCATGGTATATGAAAAGCGTAATTACACATTTCCACAACTTTCTACCTACAGTTAGTGCTCTGGGTAGCCAAAGTGTAACTGATATCCAAAGTGACCCAGTTGCTGGCAGATTATAGCCTCGGTTTAGTATACCTGGTTAGCATAAACTTGGCCGCCCACTGACATAGATTCATGCATAATATGTCCTAGTTTACCTATATTAGGAATGTAAACAATAATAGTGCCATGCATGGAAAGTGGAGTTTGTCCATCTGAAATGTGCATTGAATTCACTATTGCAGTACAATAAATAAAATCACCCTCTCAACATCCCTAATCCATTGAATCAAGAATATCCAAATATCCAAACAATTATTTCATTCCATATTCCTTTTTTGGTCGAAAAATATAAGTCAAAGTAAGGGTCACTGAATGAATATAGGCCTACAAAGGTGAAACATTGATAATCCAAAAGAAGTAAGAATATAATCCACCAAAGGAACAACAAAATAAGTTTAACCTGTTCAGAAGAACTGGAACCAGGAAAGATGTAACAAAATTGACAAGGCAGGAAGCACTTGATCTTCACCACCACGTGTTTCATCATGGTTACTGTGGTCAATATGCTAATGAGCGGCTGATAATGAGCTGGACAAGCAACATCAAAAATGTGATAGCCACTTCGTTGATGACCAGAAAGGGTGTAAATTGTACTCATTCACTACAGTAAGACATGGTCAACACCATGGAATTGACCTTCCGCACTTGAAGTATCAGAAACAAAATCTATCCCTATTACAAGATCAAAGGAATATGCCGCCTTGCAAACAAGCAGCCTGCTGAGTTTGAGAGATTATAGCAGACAAGTGTATAAACAAATTAACCCAAATGTGTGTAATTAATCAAGCAGAAAGGTCCCTGTACCAGGCTGTATCATGATACCATACACAAGTTGACCACCAAGAATGTTATTGACAGTTTAGTTGAGGGGGAGGGGGCTGTGCTGGGTGGACTCCAGCCATTCATAAGCCTCATACATCAAGGGGTGTGCATATTCATTGAGAAAAGTGGTTGAATTCCACAGCCAAGATGTCAATCAAAGGTCTCCCATCAATGGTCTCTTGTTTCAGACATAGAAACTTTTTCTATCCCAATTAGAAGTTGGGGGTGGGGTGTGTGTTGGACAGTACTCACAATGAAATGCATTTTATGCTCTCAAAAGTGCTTAAATGGAATACATGTTGCATTAGGATTGTAGTGTGGTATGTATCTAACAATATTAAGCATGTTTATTGAGGTAAAAAAAGATTTGGGCTGTGTCAGAGTCATTTCAAATAATGACCCCAGCTATCAAAGCACTATCTGAGATCATAGTGCATTGAAACTGGAATGCACTAGATAGTACACAAACTAGGTCAATCCAGAACGAGGCTGACTTTGGCCTATTTTGTATAAGTTTTGACCCAGGTTGTACACTGCTATATTGTGATTGGAATTTGTAAAAGCTCTTCAAGTAAGTGAACAGAATTTTCACGTTTCAGCTGATAGAGCAGTGCCGATTTTCATGCCATATTATTAAGCTCTGAAGGAGAGGTGTTCCTTAGGCGTCATCCAAAAACTACTGCAAATGAATTAACCGTCATTGTCAGTGATGCATTGTTACAACGCAGTGCCATGTGCGTGATGTTTCTATTCCTGCCCCGTTAGAACATCGCTGATTACTATAGGCCCATATAATTTCCTCGAATGATCACCGCATTAGAATAGCTAGAAATATATCTGTTTTTCAGAAGTAGAACGCCATGGCAGCCAAATCGAAAGCGTTAAGAACAAGAAAAGATTCAATCGCTCATGAACTGAAAGGGACCGAATACAGGGAGATCGATGAATTTCACAGTAAATCAAGGCTACAGAATGGACAGCATGTCATTGGAAGAATGTTGTATTTGTGCACTGTGAAATCTGGTCGCACTGTGATTTCACAAGTAGATGCAAGCAACAAGGTCGCCAGAGAGCTGATTGACGACTGGATCTCGAAAAATGTGTATCCACTCTCTGAAAAGAATGTGGCTAAGAAGATAAAGGAGGACTACGGTGATTTCCAGGTTCTCTTGAAGAAGTACAGAAACGTGAACTACAACAAGACTGGGAACTGGAATAAAAAGGTCGATGATTTCAATGACAGAATGACTGCTAATGCGTATGACATACGAACGAAAGATAAAGTGTATCAGAACAAAATGGAATCGACCTATGGGGTAAAGATGACAACCGAGGATGAACAATTCTATTCAGATAATTGCCATGGATCTTACACTGCAACTTGTAACGTATCCACAACCTCCCGTGCGTGGGAAAAACAAAGGAATCGGAATAATGACAGGACAGCAGCAGAGGAGAGAAAGCGAACTGACATGCAGCAGCATAAGGAAGAAGAAGAACTTTCTCGAAAACTACAATTCAGTTTGACATTAAAGGACACTGACAGTGACGTTGATCCTGATTTTGATGCACTATGTGAAGACAAAGTCAAGACAGTGCATCAACATTCAGCAAGGCCTGTTACACGTTCTAGAGGAGCTTCCACATCAGCGATACCGAAGCATCAGAACCGTGTTTTTCCAGAGATTCCAGTACGAACCAGCAGGAAGTGTATTGACGAGAAAATAATCAGGTGTACAGTCCAGTGCCTTGCTGATCACAAGGTTAGTCGCGAGGACGTCATTGGTATAATCATCAAAACTGCAAACATTATCTTTGGTCAGAACTGGTTGAAGTCAGCAGACCTGTCTGATTCCGAAAGTGAGTCCGAGTTGATTGATGATGACGACGTGCGTGGGACAGATAGAGATGAGAAGCAGCGACGTTCTGCTAGAGATCTATCAAATGTTTTCCCATCTAATCGTTGCATCAATAAGTATCTTGAAGATGCTGCATATCTTAACCTAAAAATGGCTGCTGATTATCTTGTGAATAAGGGTGATGACGATGTTGTTACCGTTGGACTGGATGACACGACAAAAGCCGCAGGGCATAGATTGTACGATGTAAAGGCAGATCACATTACAGTCTCTGGTCCCAACATTGAGAGGAAGACACTTACTACAGGATACCTGGAAAACGTGAGCCACAGCGGGGAAGATGGTGCAGCTGGTTATGAGTTGAAGCTGAAATGCTTGGCTGTTCTGGCAGGTGTGGAGGTTGAAGAACTGAAATCAGCAGTGGATTTTTGGATGACAGATAGAGCTGGGGATTGTGGCAAGTTACTAGAAGGGCTAGGGGTAGAAGAAGAGAAAGTCTTGAAGTGCTGTGCTCATATTATCCTAGGCATTGATCATGCGGTTGACAAAGTGTTTCGGGACACAGAAAGTAAGATAGGTGTACAGAAGCTCTTGGATGTATCTGCGGGTCAGAAGGCATTTCTATCACCATCTACCTCAGTTCATACTCTAGCACAAATTGCGATATCCAAGTTATTGTCACCGAGCCATGCGAGTCATTCCGTGTCACTGTTCAATGAATACAAGTCTTGGATGGAAGTGAATGGAATCGAAAATGCTGGGTTCAAAGGATTCACGGCTAATCGTTTTGGACGCATTGCGGAGATTGCCAAGGAGTTCATGGCAAGGAGGCAATCCGTAATTGACTTTTTTGATTCAGTGGTGGATATCAACGCAAACAAACTTGTGTTGGCTGTGAGTACATACATTCAGAACGAGTGGTTCCTACTGTGCTCAGAGGTTTACAATGAAATTGGAGAGCTGGTCATTTTTCCAATTATGAGGCTGTTGGGAATTGATCACAAAGCCGCTGAGTATTCTGGAGGATGGCATGGGGTAAGGGACTTCTTCAAGCAGAAAACTGAAGAACTACAACAGAAGAAAGATCATTGTGACCTAAACACTGGTAAAGGTCGTATGGTAGGTGCTGTGATCGATGAGATCTTGGATACTTTGGAAAGACAATTGGGGGCCATGAAGTTCTTCAAGCAGCAGGGTGAACCAGACGATGATGCAACAGCCGCAAAAATGGTTCACGCCCCTCTAACAAACCTAGGCTGTGAAAGTGAATTCGCAAAGTTGGACAATCGATTGAGGGTGTGTGGAGGAACTACGTCGGTACAAAGAATATCACAGAAGAACATAGTGGCAACAAATGCCTATCTCATGGACTCAAACTTCCAAGACAAGAGTGTAGACGAGAGGAAAATGGAATGGAAGTGGGCTAGAACTTCTGATGAGGTGAAAATGGTGCAAAAAATGGAGAATGACTTTCTGGCTACTGTAAAACAATCAAAAGTTCTAGCCCTGCAAAAGAGGGAAGAACTTAAGAAGAAGAAGCGAGAGAAAACAATGGACATCTTGGCGAAGTGTAAGGCACATGGTGGTCCAATGACCATTGCTGATTTGGATTCATTGGACAAACTCAATGAAAAACAGTTACTGCTAGAAGTTTCCTACTTACGAGCAACAATAGCTCCAGACATTCGTCAGAAGCGGTGTGTGAAAAGGTTGGACGGGAAATTCAAATTCGAGAACTTTACGAAAGAAGAACTCAAAACATCAATCCGGAATGCGATTCGTCCTGAAAATGAACTACGAGATGGCGTTGATGCGCTGCTTAAATCAATTTTCACTTGTTAAAAATAGTTTGACTTGATAATTTTATGAACTGTACAAAAAGAGTGGATTTCTTCAGCCATGTCAGCCGTTCGGTTTTTTTGCATCCAAGCTGTAAAATAGATACTTTTAGTGAACCTCCTAAAATTTCATTGACTTTTAGATACTGTGCATTACTGTTATGACCTGTTCAACTGCTTCAGTGAAGCAAGTAGCCCCCCAAAAAACAGGTTAAAGGGGATATCTATATACAAGAGCAAATTATGATTTTAAAAAAACGTGAATTTGGCCGTTATTTTCAAAAATGGCCTCTGTACTGACCCAAAAAATCATAAGATGTAAAAAAATTTAACGGATTCTTACTCAGCAATAAATTTCGCCTCAGAAAAAACCTGTTTTGAAAAAAAAAAGTTATTTACCCTACCCTACTTATACTAGTATACTTCTTAGGTGTCATGGTTGGATCGATGGACAGCTGGTCAGCTCATGCCGTTACCTTCTAATTGCTGATGGAGTTATAGAACAGCTTGGGTGTTCCACTATTGGAAAGTATTACTGTACTTGTATCATCAAGCTACATCATGACTTTTAGACTAATATGATATTCTCTTTTATATGAGTTTCTTAGCGTAGTTCTTATTTCTCAAAAAAAAAGTTGGAACGCATCTTTAGGTGATCGCTGATCAATCGTTGTCGTTTTGTGCGAAGTAGTGGGAGACTTCTTTTTATCTGGGGGGTGGATGTAGCCCTGCCAAGTTTGTATATGTATTGGTCAGTGGTGCCCTCTGAGAGAAGGGGAACTAACTAAAATTGCATCTAGCTCTCCTGCTGGAGGAGGGTTGTATGTTAGGTGGACCCTCAAGAGGCCAGATTCTCTGTTACCATTCCACATTTAAGGTGGTCCGCGGGTAAAAAAATCGGCAAAACTCGCCCAATGTCAATTTTCAGATTTTTCGTTGTTTGTGCAGATATCGTCAGTTTGACCTCTCCTGCACCGAGTAAAAAAATGAGTTTTGATGAAATAAACCTCTTTCACCCTCAAAAATTTGTTTTTATTCACCCTACCACTCATCTTTCTGCCAAAGAGATCTTCAGGAGCCAGAAAAATGAGCTACTTTAGGCCTTAGTAACGCACGGAAAGCAGTAATCCCATGCCACATATCGCACATCAGCGGAAAGTGTAAACACGCCGCCATCTTCTCAACTCAATGCTTTGACACTATTTCCAGTACCGTGGGAGTAAAAAATAAATTTGTATGCCCGGTCAAGCCACGGAAACTTCCATAAAAGGTGCGGTGACGCGTGAATAGAATATAAAATGATTGAATAAATTACCGAATGGCAATGCTCATTGTTGATTGGTCCAAAGATTCCCACGTGACCGCGTCGGCAATTTCCGTGGCTGACAATGATAGCGTCCAAAATGGCAGCTTAGACAAAAGGATCTTTGAGTTTTACGAATAAAATCACTATTTTTGCTAAATTTAAGTGGTGGATTTCGACAAGACTCGTAAGAATGGTTTACACTAAGCAGAGGTCACGTTTGCTCGGGCGGCATGGTCGAAAATGCAGAAGAAAACAGGGAAAACAATCGGAAAGTGCGAGTTCCGAGAATGTAAACAAAGACATTAGCAATGCTCAGTGTGACAATGCAGGTGATTCTGGCTCATTTGGGATTGCTGACAGTCTGGTAGACACAGGTGTGGTTGAGGAAATTAATTTTGACGCAGGGCCTGCCGATTCTGACCATCTCAGCTGCAATGATGCAGCACCATCTAGGCCAAGCTCCAGCTCTATGCTTCAGCCTAGGCCCCAGCCCCCCAGGCTCACTCAGACTCAAGCTCAGGAGACTCGTCGTAGTGAAAATGCCACTGGTCATATTACTCCTACTGTTGAACTGGAACAGGACATTCAGGCAGACAGTTCAGATAGTGAGGTACCTGAGGGTTATATTGACATTTTAGATGAGAGTCTTGGGGCAACAAAGCGGAAACTAACTCTGCAAAAGATAGCAGATCAAGAAGAGAACATTCCTGCTCCTCAGGTTCCAGCTCCTCAATATGGACTCATTGACATTTCATGTTTGAACTCCTTGATTCAGGACACCCTCTGTCTCACTTGCTATGAATCCAGTCTCAGTGTAACCTTTGACATTTCATATGGTCTTGCTGTGAAAATGAAGTTGGTGTGCCAGCAATGTGGGAATGAGACATCTCAGTTCTCGTCACCTCTTCATCCTGGTGTGGCAAACAAGCAAGGAAGGCGTCCTTATGATGTCAATAGGCGTATGGCGTTTACCCTCCGGCAAATTGGCTGTGGCCCTGCTGAGTTGGACATGTTCAGTACCTACCTGAATATGCCATCTATCCACTACAAATCTCTGCTGGAATGTGTAGTGAAGATTTCCGCGGAAATGGATGAATTCATGTCAAACTTTCTCAGCTCTCAAGCCAAAATCGTCCGCAGAGTTTATGAGTCATTGGATGAAGAAAACATTGATAAAGAAGTTTTGGATATTTCTGTTTCGTTCGATGGAACCTGGCAAAGACGAGGTGGTGGTGGCCATGTGTCAAACTTTGGTATTGGGTTTGTGATTGAAATTTATTCAGGTCTGGCCATTGACTACTATGTTATGAGCAAGTACTGTTTTGGCTGTGTCAAAGCCCCAGAAAAAGACACACCCGAGTCTACTGAATGGGAGACGAGGCATGCTCCTGTCTGCCAGAAAAACTACAGTGGCTCCAGTGGCAATATGGAGATTCATGGGGCGGTGAAAATCTGGGAGCGTTCTGTCGAAAAACATAAATTCAGATATACAACCCTAATATCAGATGGAGATTCAGCATCTTGTTTGAAGCTGAATGAACTTCAAGTATATGGGGAGGGGGTGAACATTGTGAAAAAGGAGTGCATCAACCACGTTTCAAAGAGGATGGGCACTGCATTGATGAACCTGAAAAAGAAGCAACAGCCCGGAGAGAGGATCGGTGGGAAGGGAGGACTTACAGATGAACTTGTAAAAAAACTTTCTAGTTTCTTTTTGGAAAGGCGATAAAAGACAACACAAATTCTATTGCTGCAATGAAAGATGCTATTTGGGCATCTTTTTTTCATTATGCCAGCAATGATGACAAACCCCGCCATGAGGAGTACTGCCCAAAAGGACCCGAAAGTTGGTGCTGGTACAATAGGGCCGTTGCTTTGCACCCTGAGGACCCCCCCCCCATCCCATAAAAAACATGTTACTGTGCGACCTGCAGTTGTGAAGAAGATGTTTCCTATCTATGAGAGGCTATCAAAAGATGACTTACTGTCAAAGTGCACCCATCGTCGTACATCTAACTCCAATGAACGTCTGAATGGCAAGGTCTGGGAAAAATGTCCAAAAGAGACGTTTCGGTTAAAAGTGCATATTGACATGGCTACAGCCCTTGCTGTTCAGGAGTTCAATGGTGGTACTAAACCAGTTGATAAACTGATGGGCAAACTTGGCATTCCACTGTCAGAGACTAGCCAGGCCTCCATGGATAGGAGAGATCAAGTCCGCACTGCAAAAAGCAATGTAAAGGTTGGTAAAGAGGCAAAACAGAGAAGGAAAACACTGAAATATAGAAAAGCAAGGAAAGTGGACCAAGATAGAACCAAGGAGGGTGCAGTTTATGGGCCTGGACTCTTAGAGACCTTAGAGCAGATGACAGTGAACATTCAGAAAGTAATGAAAATGTTGGCGGTCAGCGACGCAAAAAGGCATGGCCTAATAAAGGACCTCAGCCCAAAAAAAGCAGAAAAAAGTGACTGAATTCTAAAGCAAACAGCAGGTATTGGTCCTAGAAACAGTTTTGCATTGTCGCTTTCTAATATCCTGACATTAGAAAAAGGTTTGGGAAGAACTGCTGTGAAAGTGTACTTTCAACTTTGACGCCAATTTTCTCAAAATGTAAATATTTGTACAAGTTTCACTCCCCTGATGTAAATACTGGTCAGATCAGTATTGTTTCTTGCATGGATCATCTTTAGGTATACTCCTATGCACCAATACAATTCATTTCCAGTTATTTTATACAGTTTTCTGAAAATTTGAGGGAACTGGTAAAAAATCAGGTGAAAATTTTGACCCCCCTGAAAAAAAAAATTGGGGGAAAGCTTTCATATTTTGTTGGATCTTTTTGTATAAGTGCATATAACTATGACTAAGAAACATCCCTGCTTTGGTTTGAATCAATGTTTTCAAATTACTGATGTTATTATTTACATCTCTACATACTTATATATAGATAAACTAATAACAAGCACAAAATCATCAATTGAAAAAATAGCTTTTTACCCTCGTACCACCTTAATCAACAAAATAAACCTAATTTAGACACTGGGCATCACTGGCACAGCATCATTTTCCTCTGATCAGTCATACTTTTAGGGAGATTTGCTCCCAAAATATTCATCACATGTGGGTTGTGAGATCCTTTGTTTGGCTCTGAGGCCAATGTAGTACTACATGTATGTTGCGATTATGTGTACGTACAATATGAATGGTGGCAAAATATAGATCTGATGGTTCCAATTTATCCCGTTGTTCGGTTCCTATACATAGAGTAGCTTTCTAGTCGCATGCCAATAGTTGTCCGAGGCCCTATTCCCCAGACTCGACTTGCGTGCCCCGTACCCCCGAGGAGAGGACCGTCATGCAGTTCTCCCGTGTTACAGGAGCATACACTGCTGATGAGAAGCGTGAAGAACAGGTAGGCTATTATACGAGTTAGACACGCTTTTGTCTTTTGCGGGTTTGTCTATGCTATACATATATGAACTCGTACATGTATAAGGACTGAGCTATTTGCCTCTTCCGTGATAATGATGATATGGATACTCTAGCTACCTGCGCTGCATGCAGTGTATGCGCTGTGGGGTTGCCATGTTTTGGGGTCGTGGTTACATTTTGATCATCACTGTATAAGTGCATATGATGTGTGATAATAATGAGCATGCTGATGATCATGAAGTGCATCGCTGTAGGGTTGGCCTGAACGAACATCAACAGAGCCTGTGAAGAACTCAAAAGGATCATAGAATCATCATACATCAGGTTATAGGCCTAACAGTGTCAATTAGTCAATTGTGTGTTATAGACACATAGCACCAAACTTGTATCAGAAGCTACATGTAGTTTACTACCAAAATGTAACTTCATCAAGAGTCTGGTTACTCCAAGGGTTGCTCAATCGGTGTTGGTAGTAACTTAGCTACTATGACATTAAATACAGAATGCAATTTGCAGAAGGATACTGCTAACGCTGGCGTTAGTCTCTGACATCGATTGGGCAACTGATGGACTCTGGATACGGTAAATAATGTGGCCTTTAAGTATCCCTTAGTCATGATAGTGATAATAATATCGGGGGGGGGGGGGGGAGGTTAACCCCGCTATCACAGTTTTCCCATTCCATCTCCGATGTACCCTCTTTTTCTAATGCCGCTAAATGCGCACTGTTCCATTTCAGGAAAATAAAATCTGGCATTCATCAAACTATCCCCTGGAGTGGAGGACGATGTGTACGAAGTTTTGTTTCGTTTTTAATCGGATGATATCAGATGGAAAGATATCGTGGGCTGAGGGTTAACCAGTTCTATGTCCACTTTTCACTAAAAGTGAGATACTGGTATAAACACTATCTGAGGGTCAGCAGGTTCTATGTCCTGCGGTCTTGAATCAATGCAGGAACGCCACCTGGGTGAAAATAGCAGAAGACACATAGTACTTTATTTATATTTTTAGTTCATTTCATATCACAAAGTTCTATGTCCGCTTTCACCAATCGCAGTCCTGGATCAAGTGTCATGTGATCTGTTGTACAAAATGGCCTTGAAGGAGAAAAGCATGGATGGAATTCAGGCCAGAAAAAAACATCATAAAACACGTAAAGTATTGTCAGACAGTGAGATTGCGGACATATTTGAAAGGTATTTATTGTGGTGCACCATAGGAAGGCTTGCTTGTGTGTTGATACTGTGACAATCAGCAGCAAGGAGCTGCTGCCACCTGGTGGAACGGAAAAAAGAGAGAACGACGACGACGACTAAACCTACAACACGCTTTGAGACGACTCAGCAAGATTATCGAGATTATAGACTTTTGGCTATCCGGACACTTCTGGAACGAGGACTGTTTGGAGCTAGGAGCATATTGAAGAGTTCCAGGTCAGTTCCGGTGTGTTTATTACATTGATCATCGATGCACTTGGTTCTTCAAACCGAAACGCGCTCACTGGTGGGGAGGATTGTTCGAACGTATGATCGGCATGACGAAGACAGCAATTATCAAGACACTGCGAAGAGCCCGAGTAACGCTAGACGAGTTGACCACCCTGTTAACTGAAGTAGAAGCAATCCTAAACGATCGCCCGCTCACATGCATCGGAGAAACGGATACCCCCGCCCCGCTGACCCCAGCACACCTCCTCAATGGAAGACAAATCACGGGATTACCGCATGAAGCTGTCGACCTCGATGAAATAGCAGACCGGAACTTCATGGACACAAGCAGTCTCACTAAACGCGCGAAAAGACTTTCGTCACTACTCGATCACTTTTGGCAAAAGTGGTCCACGGAGTATATACCCGCGCTCAGAGAACGACACATTCGATCCAAACGTGGTCATCTCGAAACCCGCGCAAAGGTTGGAGACATTGTTTTGGTTCATAGCGACGAGACGAAAAGGGTGAATTGGAAGATGGCGAAAATAGAAAGTTTGATCTATGGTCAGGATGGGATCGCACGCGCGGCACAGATTAAAACCGCATCAGGTGTCACCAATCGGCCAATCGCGCGCCTCTATCCGTTAGAAGTCACCGCTGAAGACACTCAGAAAGACAATGAAAACCCAAACACAACGCAACCACAAGTGAAGCCTATTGCTACTGTTAACCGGCCGCCAACCCGCAATGTTAGCAAAATTGCCCGCACCAAAATCAACAAATGGGCAAATGTTTTGAACAATCAAGACGATTAATTCATTCAGATTCTGTATTCTCATTGATACAAGAGACTTCATCTCTAATGGACTCGTATAATCATGCACTCTATACTTGTGCTAGCTAGGTTGAAATAGGACTCTCTTAGTCTACATATAGGCCCCTACTATAAATCAGATACTTGGTCCTGGTCAATGTATTTTCTTCAATAAGTTCAGCTATTGGGGGTCAGGAGGAAAATGCGGTGATCTATTCTTTTCATGAACTGTTTCAGCACACGGCGAATGCCTCATGTAGACCTTTCTTCATTCGTATGTCCGGAATTTTGCAAGTAAACAACCGGCAGATTTTGTACCGATCGGATGTAAACAAAGATGGCGGCGGCAGCGGTTAGTTCCAGTGATCGTTCGTATCAGCCCAATGGACCGACGAAATTGCGTTTCGATGCTTGACGGGACAGTGCAAATGCCAAGGATTCCAATTTGCCCCAAAGTTTGTCGGCAGAGGAATGCCTGTTACTGTCCGAAGTAGTGGTTCCTGCTAAAGCTGCTGCATCGAAAACAAAGGCGTCGAAATCGAGAGTGGAAAAAATCGATCTGGACCTTTACAACAAGAATGCCAAGCAAGTAGCCTTCCGTTGTGAGCGAAAGCGAGTTGTGCCTTGGTTACTGGCCATTGGCCATAGGTATGGTGATTTAAAGGACAGTTTTACATTGTCAACGGACGTTCATGAGGGCAAATTGGCAGTAATACATTTCAAAGATACGGATTCTCTCCGGCAGACCACGAGCAGTGAGGGCCTTCTTTTTGCTGTGAACATTTTTGTCACAACATACATGATTACAGTTCAAGGTAATTGCAACAGGGAGTGGGCAAATCAGGAATTTGTCATCTTGAAACAAATCTGTGATCATTATATGAACTTGGTACCATCCGATCGGATTTCCCATGTGCCCCCCCCCCCCTGTAAACATGCAGTCCCAACGCAAAACCAAGGTGACGCTCAATGATGATTGTGACGATGGCTCCGAACACGTTGTTTCACAAGCTGGCAGTATCGCTATTAACGCATCAGTAAACAGTGTAGATAATGATAGTGTAGATAGCTCCTCGTCACATTGATGCATCTGTGAACAGCGCCCCTGCAGACAATGACATCGAAAACGTGGTGTCAAAACATGCGAAATCTGTTGTAAGTCCCACTAGTTCTAGCAGCAGTGGTGTCATTGAATCGTCTCCACCCAGCCCATTGCTTCCAAACCTTGACACTAATATGCCTACCAGCACCCCTGTCGTGAAAAGAACCTTGACTGCAGACGCAAAGCACCACTCTCCGCCAGTGTTTCGGAGGTCATTCCGGGATGTGACAGTTCATGGCCACACAGACCCCATCACTCCCAGAGTTGTTCATCTGGAAGAGTCGTGTGACTCTTTGTAACTTCGATCCAGAATGTGCAGAAGGACATTATGGCGTCGAGATATGACATTGGTGAATTCGGCCGTAGTCTGAATAACCTACAAGATAGGGTGAAAAAGCATGATGGAAGAATCGCAGAGTTGAAAGAATGCCGAAAATGTGTCGAGTTAACCCTTTCACTGCCGTAGGCGCATTCATTCGCCCTCTAAGGGGACTGCCGTAGGCGGATCCATTCGACAAAGCCATGTCATGATTTCAATTCCATTAACCACCACGAGATGTCTCACCAATCGATCCGACTGCGTTTCCAATGTGTAACTGAAGGTCAAGGCCACATTTTTTGTGTACAAGAAATGGATGTTTCTGTAGAAGTTTTTGCGGATTTTTTTGATTGAAAAGTGGTAATTTCTTTTGTTTCAAGACCACAAAATGGCGTCTAAGAAACGAATGACTGTTGATGAAGTGGTAGGCTTGTTTGCCGATAGCGATTAGGAGGATGAAATGAATGAATCTCGGGAGGACTCTGATGATGATTAAGACTATATAGATCATGTACATAATGATAATGTACAGGGTGGTGGTAATGGGTCTGAACAGGGGTCTGAATCTGAGAATGAGGGTGGCCCTCCAAGCCCTGTGCCTATGAATGTTTCTGATGATGAACAATCAACAGACAGTGGACAGGATGATGCCCCACAAGCTATGGCTGGGGCTGCTGTAGGTAGAGGTCGAGGCAGGGGCAGGGGTAGGGGCAGGGGTAGGGGTAGGGGCAGGGGCAGGGGTGGAGCTGCCCGTGGAAATGCTGTACAGCCAGCCATGCAAGCCGGACGTAACGCACGAAATCTACGTGTGGTGCCCCCAATATGCAGAGAGACCAGGAGCTATATTTGACATGAATAATGATAAACCTCTTGCATTTTTTATGAAGATTTACCCTCAGGCTCTTTTTGATCTATTGGTTGAAGAGACAAACCGGTATGCCCTTGATTTCTTCGATGACCCGTCATAGCTGCTCCCTAAGTCTTGTTACCTCGACTGGAATGATGTAACACTGGATGACATAAAGATATTCACTGCAATGCATATTGGTATGGGACTTTGTTGGAAGCCAGAAATTACTGATTACCTTGAAGGACATTTTCTTATTGGAACCTCAGGTTTCGCGCAGTACATGTCACGCAATCGATTCCAGCTCATTAGTAGTTTCCTCCATTTCAATGATAACACGAATCGTATACCCCAGGGAGAGGATGGCTATGACCCCCTTTTCAAAGTAAGGCCCCTGTTAGACATTTGTGTCACAACCTATCGCCAGTACTATATGCCGCGGAGAGAATTAAGTGTGGATGAGAGCATGGTGAAATTCAAAGGGAGATTTTTTTTTCGGCAGTATATGCCAAAGAAGCCTGTAAAATATGGACTCAAAGTCTGGGCTCTGTGTGAGAGTGGAACAGGATACTGTTTGAACTGGTCAGTGTACACCGGTGGGCGGGAGATTCCTGGTGACTATGGTCTTGGCTATGATGTGGTGCGCACTATATCAAGTGATTTCATGAACAAGGGACACCATATCTATATGGATAACTTTTTTACTTCACCAAAACTTCTATTGGATATGGAAGATGATGGAACTGGTTGTTGTGGTACTGTCAGGCCACA
This sequence comes from Lineus longissimus, assembly GCF_910592395.1. NCBI lineage: Eukaryota > Metazoa > Nemertea > Pilidiophora > Heteronemertea > Lineidae > Lineus > Lineus longissimus. Next base: position 17,292,504 of record NC_088309.1, on the reverse strand, counting down.
GAGGGTTGGTATGCCTCCAGGATTTCAGGAAATCAGACTACGACGTGGGGACCCCCCAGTGTTCAAACAATCGGGAAATCTAATGGCAGTTAACTGGCATGATGTGAAGCGTGTCAAGGTTTTATCATCTGTACATGAAGAGGGAGTAGTTCAGAAGGAGATAAGGGACAGAAATGCTCCAAATGGAATCAGAAATGTGGATAAACCAACTGTGATTTCTAAATGCAATGCATACATAGGAGGGGTTGACACTTTTGATCAGTTACTCCAATCGTACGAGTACCAGCATAAAAGCCAAAAATGGTACATGCCGCTCTATCACAGGGTTAGGGAAATTGCGCTTGTCAATGGATTCATCCTTTACAAAACTGTAAATCCTGATTCAAACAAGACTTCAAAGGAATTCAGATATGATGTCATAGATGGCCTGTTAGATGGAACCCAGTCCTCTAGAAAGAGGCCTGGTCAGCGTTCTCAGAATCCAACCCCAGCTCGGTTGACTGAACGGCACTTTGGAAGGGCACCCAAGAAGGGTTTCAACCCTGACTGTGTAGTGTGTAGCGATAGAAATATCAAGAGAGTCCAAACCAGTCATGGGTGCAGGGAATGTGACCAGGCCATGTGCTGGCCTCGGTGCTTTGAGATATATCACACAATAGATGACTACAAGAGGGCAGGGAGAGAAATGAGACAAAGACTTGCGAATGACGGTCAGTAGATCATAAAGGTTTATTGACAGAACACTGAGGAATGTACATATTTTGACAGTTATTGTTCTTTTCAAGTTACTACAAGTTCAATTTGCAAGTTACAAGTGAAAACTTTCAATTCAGAAGGATTACAATCATTTACAGAACTTTATCATACGAATTTATACGATTTCTCAAGAATCAAGGTCAAAAAGGGTTAAAAGGTATGTCAAAGGTCAATAAGTACATTTTCTGACCTTGTTATTTGGGAAGTTCATGTTATTACTAACAACTTTTATGTACATTATAATGACTTCTGAGCACTTTTTTAGCTCAGCTGACAAAGTCAGCGGAGCTAGTAGAATAGCTGTTCAAATGGTGTCCGTCCTGCAATCCATCCATCCATCCATCTAGGGACCCATCTGTGGACAAAATTGAACATTTCTGACCGGGAAGGCCTAGCCACTTCATTGACGGTGCTTAATTAGGAGTTGCCCAAGGTGAACTCAGAAGCGAAAAATCAGCGCGATCCGACCTGTATTAAGAGAATGAGGCCATTTCGCGTTTAGATTTCTTCCCCTTTTTACCTCGGTCCACAGAGCAAATATTGTTTTTAAATGTGGCTGTAAATTTTTTTAATATTTTTTCATTTTTACTTTTAATGGAATTAATACAGTTTTCACCGCCAGTTGGCGCTGCAGGCACATTGACTGAATTTTGGCGATTTCAAATTTGGCGGTGGCTCAACTTTTTTGCAAGCAGTGCCGCTGATTGGCCGATCGATAGAAGAGATGCCACCATTTAAAAATGGCGGTAGTCGCTGCTTCAATGAAGGTGAGTGAAATTTCTCATGTTCAATCGGTTGATACTCTTTTAATCAACATGACCATGTACCTGAAATTTGTTTAGGAACTGAAGAGTCTATATAATTCAGATTTATCAATAGTTTTTTTATAATATTGCGGAAATTTTGTGCACAAATCAGCGAAAGTTGGTGCTCGTCTCATGTCATTTTAGAGCAAGAAATTTGTTTCCATCGATCTCTACCAGTCAAAAATCGCTTGCATAGCTTCGAATTTTTGTGAAAATAAGTATCTGAACTTGGTTTCAAATAGTCTAGAGAGTTACCTTTGTGGTGATACATATGGTATGTGATGAATTTGTGAAATTCAGTTTTCAAACGTGCCGATGATGCAAGCGATCTCGCATAAATTTTGCAAGTCCTGATATGTCGACCGGGTGTCAAAAATCACTCGCCTAAATTCAATTCAAAGATCGAAAATAATATCTGAACTTAGTTTCAAATAGCCTACGCAATTATCATATCGGTGATATATAATGCATGTGTTCCGCGCTAATTACCGATCGGCACTATCTTAAGATTGCGCTGCAGGTTTTACCGATCCTATGATTGCGCGGCCATCTCGAGATCGCGCAAGGCCGGTCCTGCGCGTTTTAAGGATCTGCGCTTTTTTTGGATCCGAGTTTATAGTCATTCCATGTCGATTCGGTGGTGGTTTTTTTACATTATTATTGACGGCAATATTGAATTTTTGCTACACCACTACCTACCCATCTATGGGGCGCTTATAGTTGGAAATAATATAAAATATAGCAATAGAATTTTGTTCCGAATCATGAATATTTGAATACTAGAATGACACAATGCACACTTTTTGGCACTGAATTAGGAGGACACCTCTGAATTCAAGGACAGTATGAGTAGCCCATTTCTCAGTCCAAGGGAAGGGTGTCAATAAAGATGTTCAAACTGTAGTAGCAGGTCAATTGTTGTTCCAATATCCACAAAATTTTGGACGAGACAGCCACCCATATCATGACCGACGACCATGACCTATGCAAATTAAATTAGAATCGTCATAATATATTCACTCATAAGAATACTCATAAGAATATTTGGATATGTTCCGCGCATTTTACCAATCTTCGCTATCTTAAGATTGCGCTGCGCATTCTCAGGATCCTATAATTGTGCGGCAATCTCGAGATCGCGCAAGGGAGTTGGGGTCGTGTGTGTGTTGCATGAGCCAATGTGAGATGTTGTCCTGCAAATAATATAACTGAGTTTATGTTCTCTCCGAGAATTTGCAACATCAAACTGCATAAATTATGATGAAATATATGAAATATGGGTTGCCATTCCAACAATAATCTTCTGCATGGATCATGGGCTTGAATTCTGAAAATTAACATCAACTTCTGCAATGTTTTATTGTATAAGGGACAGAATGAAAGAAAATGAGGACGGGAAACTTGGTGTGAAAGAAAATGGTGAATGAGCTCCTGCACGCCCTGTTCGAGCAGTGGGGCGGCGATGTGATTTTCGTGAGAGGACGTCCCCGACATTCACAAAGCCAAGGCCTTATTGAGAATGGCAATAAGACGCTCGAGAACAGGATTGCAGCAATGAAGGCCGAGAAGCAGATTGCAGGCAACACACCGTGGGCAACCTGGTTACCGAGAATCCAGTATGGGTTGAATGTTACAGTACAAGAGGCAATCAAACAGACCCCATACGCCGTTGTATTCGGACAGTAGCCACAGTCATCGTTCATCCCAGGAGCGAACGTGAAGATAGTGGACGAAGAAGACATCGATGAATACGTGGTGGAGAGCAAGTCCGACGAAAGAGACGAAGAAGAGCCAGTATCGCCAGAGTCCGTGCCCAAGCGGACACCAGTAGTGACCATGCCCGTGCCAGCTCCAAGAAAACATGCTGCCAGTTCCAAGCCAATTCCTGCTCCGAGAAAGATCATTCCGTGCCAGCAAACTACGATTCCAACCAGTGACGACAGTGACCTTATGCCAGTGCCACGCCCAAGAAGCGAACTAGTCGACGACATACATACAAGCATCCGCGCCGAAGCAATGAAGAACTACCAAGACAACGCCGAGAAGATGAAGGAGAAGTTTCAGAAGAGGAAAAGGATTTGGGTTGCAGAATTCGAGGTCGGAGATCACGTTACCGTCGAAGTCCCCAAGTTAGACAGAGCCAGTAGCAATCCACGCCGCCTACCCGTCGTCAATACCAAGATTACGGGAGAGTCAGATAAGCGTCATCACCTCTGCACGAGTATGGCAATATTGGATCATATCGTGGAGATGACATAATGCCATACTCGTCCATGATTGTTCCGAAGTTAGACGTCACCGTGTCACTGAGAACAGCTGCCAGAGCAGCGTATCCCAGGAAGATGGCCAAAGCGAAATGCAACTGCAGAGGAAAATGCGATACACAAAGATGTGCCTGCTTTCGGGAGAATGAAGAGTGTACCAGTCACTGCCACCCAAGCCGATCTTGCAAGCGAGCCAAGCCAAGTCGATCTCAACAAAGCGATGCCAACCAACACCCGATGTTGTACGTAGGCGAACACAACTGGTTAACGGACCGCCACATGGAAGAAGCAAATCGTCTCGTTAAGAAGATCGAACCAACTATGTCGGGCCTTGAATCTACAGTACCTCAACTTCACGCATATGTCAAAACAACGAAACCGTCCGGAAAATTCGTTCAATTCGTACATGCTGGTAACAACCATTGGATTACGGTTTCAAATGCAATCGGCCACAAGGACAACGTTGTGACGATCTACAATTCGTTACACCGGGGCGAGATAGCGTCAAAAGTGCGGCAAACCGTAGCAAAATTCGTAAAATCAGATCAAGAAAAAATGTCGTTCGAACTCGCCAACGTTCAGCAGCAAGAAAACGGCAAGGACTGTGGGCCATTTGCCATCACGTACGCAGTTTCTATCGCCTATGGGGAGGACCCAGTATCGCTAACATATGAAGATGTCAGAAAAGATACAGCCGACGGCATAAAGAGAGGCTTCTTCAATCGATTCGTTTCGAAATGCAGTTTCCGAACGGCCACTCTCCGAACGCACGAGGAGCCGCTTCACTGCAAGTGTCGCGGTATTGACGACGGGTCAAAAATGATCGAATGCGAAAGGTGCCTAACGTGGTCGCATTACGTTTGTGACGGACTGAAGGGGAAATCGAAAACGGAAAATTTGAAGTGTGTCGTTTGTAAAGGAGTGTGGTGAATTATGAACTTTGAACTATGAACTACGACTGAATTCCCTACTCAACATCATCATCATCATCACTATGTTCATAATAAAATGAACTTTTAGAATCAGGTTTAAGCTCCCAACCACTGCGCATTTTAAATTTGAATCGCACAAGGCTCCTGAAAATGTTATTTTTAAAAACGGTGAAATACCGGGTTCTGAGAGCCCCTAAGTTCCATGACAATATTGTCTCATGGAATACCGGAGTATTAATAGGTGAAGTGAAATTTATAAATTAAACGACACTTACTTAACCCTTTCACTGCTGGTAGCTTCTAATTTTTAGCTACCTCACCTGCCGGTAGGTTTCTTTGTTTTAACATGATTTTGAGTATGGATATTTCTCAACCCTGTAGAGAGAAAGCCTCTGGAGCAAAACAATGTATATAAAAGTTGTTCAGTGTTGCCTACTCTTCAAAATGGGACCATAATTTGCCCTAATTTGCATACCGCCATCTTGAATTTATAATGACGAAAAATTTTTGGAAAAAATTATGTAATTGGCAAAACACAATATACACACTCTCATTATCGCTAATTTGTTCATCATTTACATCAAAGTCAGGATCTAAATCATCATCATCGACGAACTCCTCACCAGAGTCCGAATCGTTCACTATATCCAGCTCATAAAGGACCTCAGACACAGTCAGTTTCTTGGTCATTTTGGCTTCAAATTACTCGATAAACTTCCAAACAGCGAAATATAAAACCATCCGCCATGTTTTGCTGAACCATCTATACTACCGCGCCATCTATCAAACTTTACGCTAACCACGCTCAATAACGAAATTTCAATGGTTTTATAGTGTATGGATAATTGTCGCAGAAGTGCGCCTCCGGCAGTAAAGGGAATAATATTGATTGTCGCAGAAGTGCGCCTCCGGCAGTGAAAGGGTTAAGTGGAAGTTTGATTGTAATTTCACTGAACTTGTAATAATACGGAGGGATTACATGCCCTCCCTACCCTTCCCAAGTCAAATTACACAACAAGAATGTGAAGATAAGTCTCACAAGAAGAATTAAATCTCACTTCCTTCATGACAACAAATTATACTCTGAAGTCTGATTAGCTGGAACAGGTGGTGCCCTCTCATGTAATTCCTCCGTATTATTATAAGTTCAGTGAAATTACAATCAAACTTCCACTGAGGTAAGTGTCGTTTAATTTATAAATTCTGATGATAACGACAGTCACACATCCAATGATGAAGAAGACGTGTTTGGAGTAACGAAGGTTCGTTTTGTGTGTGAGTGGTGGTGGGGGAAGGAGGCTGGGGTTGTTCATTAGCTACTATCACGGGCTATCCAGAAGCTTATTCCTGTATCATATTTCTGACATGATACTTAAGAATAGCACCCCAATCGATCACTTCTCTCATGTCGGGTTTTGTCCTGTTTTGCAGGTTATGGACATTAATCCTCCGGCAAAAGAAGATGTTGAGGCATTCCAAGCAGCAGCCGAGGTTATCCGCAAAGGAGCAAGAACTTCATCCAAGTGTGTCGCACACAAGATGGTTAAACGACGACTAGGAAAAAAGCCACCTAGCACGTATGAAGTCGGTGATGAAGTTTTTGTCCGTGCTCAAGGAAAGGACAAGGGTGTTCGCAGAGGTGGCCGTTCCATCAAGGCTGCCGTGGCCGTAAGAGGAAAGGTGGTCGAGGCCAAGAAAGACAAATTTCGTTATAAAGTCGCTTACACCCAAGATGACATAACGAACGAAAGATGGTTTTCTGTAAATAATGTTTCTTCTTTGACTCGAACGGACAAAGATGTTCGGCAAAGAAAAGCAAAGAAGTCTCATCAAGTGCAGAAAACCGCAAGCAGTGAAAAATCTATGTTCAGTAAGATTTTGAAAGACTGTGATGACTTATCATCGGCCGATTCAATGATAAATTTTATTCAGTTAGAAAACGCAAAACAGCTCTCACGACAGGAACATGTTTCAGCTAACCAGTTGAGGCCAAATCTAGAGAATAATTCAAATGCTCTGGGATATCGAGTGCGAAAGGAGATAGACGGAGACGGTAACTGCATGTTTTCCGCCCTGAATGACCAATTACTGCGTAACGATATAAATGACTTCACGCCAGAAACACTTCGGTTGAACATTGTTGAATATCTCCGCAAACACCCAAGAATGGATGACGGTACTGAAGTTTTTTCATTCGTTGACGGATTTATCTCATGGGAGGAATACCTCACAAACATGCGCCGACAGGGTACATGGGGTGACCATGTTGTTCTCCGTGCTGCCTCCCAGATGTTGAGAATGGAAGTAATGATACTATCCAGCATCTCGCACGAACCCATCGTAATTACACCACCAGATGTGAATGGAAGACTCCTCATTGGACATCTCTCAGAGCATCATTACCTAAGTATGGAGCCGACACCCAACGACATAGACTCACCCACTATTTCAATAAGAAAACCACATCCCGGACCAGAGGATCTATCTAGTACCCTCCCTCTCGATAAAAGAATGGAAGTGAATCATACTGTAATGTCACCAGATAGTCAAAATAAACATATCACCACATTAACTCTCGATCCTGAGCTAAATAGGGAAGAAATTCAGCTGCTTGTACGGGACGTGAATTACCTTGATGTCAATGAAACATTACCTGATGGGGTTGGTCTGGGTAACACTGATTGGATGGTGGGCATGAAACCGGAGGCGAGATTGTGGGCCAGGCACTTAAAAGAAACGAAAGGAATTATCCTCAGAAAGGCTAAGGGACATTATGTTGTCAGCAATGAACTGATGGATGAATTTGATGATTTTAAAGAAAATATGAAAAAAGAGGACATTGGAAAGAGGCTCAAAAGCCAGTTGCTGCAAACCTGGATTACTTTATTCCGCCCATCCGCAAACTACGAAACAGACGGTGAATTTGTTGTCATTGATAGGGGCTTGGCACGCGAATTCGATTCATGGAAAATATCGTTTTTGTAATACACGACCGTCTGAGATCTTGTCGAATACATGTACTTCATTATTAGATGATTTGTTTGCCCGGCCAAAATGTCAGTGTGAAGATTCAAATTAATGAACCTGATCCGGGAAAACCCAATATAGACTAGCTGAAATACTTTATTAATGTGTACATACGTACAGGGCTATACCTCCTGGAAGTAGAGTCAATTGATCACAATGATCTTGTTATGCAGGTATATATGCAACTCATATCATATTATTTGGGTAATTTGCTTAACAATTTGTTAGAGTTAACCCCCCCCCCAATCTATAAAACAACTTCACCCCTTGCCCATTCAGTTTTCTGTCTTATTCAGGCCGAGATGTTCATCAGAAAATACTGAATTCGAATCTGTTACACCCAGTGCTTATTACAAGACCCTGATTCCATAGTGCAGCGATTGGTCCATCTTAGCGCATTCCCTAGTGGTTTCAGTGCTAGTTAGGTGAAGGCCAAGGTGAAGCACAGCTTGTGACATGTATATAGTCCTCGTCATGCCAAGTGAGGTTTCGCAGCCACCCAATTAGGCCCTACGACGACGTTTATATATTGTGTGAGTTCACTCGAACAAAGATAATCGTCGTTGTAGGGCCTAACCGGTGGTTGCAAAACCTCACTAATGCTTCGTTCTATCCCACTGGCACGGTTTAATTGGAAACGTTCTATGTGGGCGGTTCCGTTGAAGGGAAAGGGGACGGTTTCGCAAAGACACGACCGGTATTGCATTTAAATGCTACACTTATCAAAATAACAAGTCCCGCTGGAAATGTCCTACCCTACCTGAGAGTCTCTCCTATCTCTGGCAATGTATAGTACATGTACATCAAAACTATAACCGCTTGTTGTAGCCTACGTATGAGGAATACACTAGTACAGTAAAACATCTATATTTAAAGGACACCCATGGGACTGACAAATGCTGTCCTTAATAGAGAAGTGTCCTGATAAGAGAGGTCAGATTGAAGGAACACAACCATTTGGGACCAAAACTAGTGTCCTCAATAGAGAGGTTGTCCTTGATAGAGAGGTGTCTGCTAAGAGGGGTTCTACTGTAGCCTACTTACAACCGCCAGGTGTGCAATACGTCACCTGAATACTACTACTACCAATTTCACGGGTCCCCAACTACCGGAAGTATCATTTTATAGCGACCTTTACAGCGAAGATCATGGCGATAGAAACGCGCTATTGAATCTGTTTGTTCCCGGACACTCCGGACAAATCTAGACCGGTGTAGCACTATCAGTATTCCCCCATGTGTCATAATTATTGATTATCTATTGATAACCTATTAACGAACAATGCTTGTAGGGGAACACTCACACACGGAAACACTCACATATACTTGAAACCCGGCTTGAAGCTACAATCTTGGGGGTTATTAAATATTATTATCATTATCATTGTTATAAAAGTAACTATCCGAAATTGCCACATTGTTAACAAACGCTAGCATTCAGGAAAGCTTCCAATTTGATAGGCCAACTACCCAGATCCAACCTCCGCCGAGGTTGTTACCCAGTAGTTAACGTCAGAAGAGCCATCTTACGGATCGATCTTCAACTTCTAACTTCGCCAGTTGGCATACTATAGTTGGAACAAATATTTTGTAGTTGGCACAATTCTGGAGTTGGCACGGTACACACGTCTATCTCTGTGTGTACCGAACTATTCAACTTCTACATGTTCTATAACGTCCACGGATGATGTGCCCAGCAGCCAGACTACTCAATTCGCCCTGATGTCAACTCAAGATCCAGCTGCACCAGCGTTGCAGTTCTAAAATACATTTAAAAACTTTTTGAGAGACATTTGTAAACTTTTTGATAGTCATTTATAAACTTTTTGAAAGACATTTATAAACTAATAGGACAATATTGTGCATCATTTCACAACCAAAATTTAGTAAATTGTCCCAAAGAATGGGAAGTTTTGGCACAAGCTGTGCCCCCATAGTTTTTATAGACAGTGGAAGGGACAACGAGATGTAAGTGTACATGTAGAAGCTAAAATACATGAATGGTGAGCCATAGTATGGCCGTATAAGACATGTTTAGGCGGCAGTGCTTTGTCGTCTTCAGGAGCCTTCCGGACTTTTCCCGCCACCAACCTAAAGTTAAGGTTTTCTTTTATTCTGTCTGTTTATGTAACAATATACCACTTTAGGAGGTCCAGATATTATTGATAAACAACTATTGTCTAAGCTTTGTTAATCAGTGAAATATTTGTGGATTTGAGGTATTTATAATCCTAATGATGAGAGCCTCTGCCAGCTGGTTATCCATCATCTACATTGTAGTTGAACGTTGTTCGTATAGGCGTCGCCACCGTTCAGGACGAAATAGTGTCTTCAGTTCTGTCTTCTGGTGGTTGTGACCAGGGAACAGGTTGTGATTTGTGAGGTTAGTGAACTTATGATTTGTACTGTTTATGTTTTGCAGTTAAACCTTCAATCGTCATTGAATGATACCAGACACCGTGTCAAGAATAAAGGATTCTGTCGTTTGATGAGTAATACAACCGTTGTCAAGTCAATTCATCAGATCCGGGTGCAGTGTCCCCGGACCCAGTCCCGAGACTAGTACAAACTTTGTAAGATGGTTCGACTACACGCAAGGCGCCAAGGCCACTGCCAGTTGATAAAAAACCAGACTGTGTAGACCAGTTTAAGGACGGGTTAAATAAACTGCAGAAGCGTGTTGAATCTGACAATGACCTAAATAAACAAGCAAGTCGTATTGAACATTATGTAAACACCATGGAGGACTTATTGAATGAAATAAAAGCTGAAAGGCTGTACAAGGTACTAACTCCCCAAGGTTGTGACAAAGACGCAGGAACAACGGTCCCTGCTGTGTGTGAGGGGGCTCAAGGACCCGCAGTACCTGACCCTTCCTTGAACTCTGATTCAGGACTCAATAGTAGTTTGGCACAGTTTGTTGGCACAATGGAGCAGTTGGCTGTGAAGTCAGCCCTACCTCCCCTTGAGGTAGTCAAGTTTAGTGGTGATCCGTGTCAGTATAACACGTTTACTTCAAGGTTCAACACCATGGTGCACTCCCAGAATATCAGCGATTCGCAAAAGATGGCTCGCCTCCTGCAGTTTGTGGACGGTCGAGCGAAGACGGCCATCTCTGGGTTTGATGGCGTTCAGGGTGGTTTAGAGAAATCTCTGGCCATCTTGAAACGTAGGTTTGGTCAGCCACACATGATAACAGAGGCATGTGCTGAAGCCCTTGTTAACGGACCAAACATAGCATCCAATGATACGGAAGCGCTGAATGACTTTGCTGACAAATCCCGTACCGTACTGGAGACGCTAGTATCCATTGATGCTCTTGGTGAAATGAACATGGCCAACCTATCAAAAATGTCTCGTAAGCTTCCACTGCCATTACAGTACAAGTGGCGTGATCAGGCGCAGAAAAAACGAGACTTAGGTGGTACAGTTAAATTGCAGGAACTGGTCAAGTTTATTGAAAGGTCGGCCGATGCTGCAAACGATCCAATCTTTGGTAGGGTTGGTGAAACCAAGAGGGATAAGCCAAAACCAACTTCACATGTCGCATCAGGAATTGTGAAAGAAAAGAAAAGAAACTTTTCAACTCAGGTTCAGGCTAAGATTAAGAATAACCCTGCGCCAGCGCGTAAACGAGAATGCTACGAATGTAAATCGAATCATTTACTCAAGGAATGTCCTGACTTTAAAGCAACTGATTATAAACATCGCAGCAGTGTAGCCAGGGCAAACGGCCTTTGTTTTAACTGCCTTTTCAAGGATAATTTTATTGCGGACTGTAAGACAGCCCCCCAGTGCACTGAATGTACTGGGAAACACCATACTCTGTTGCATCGTGATACAGAGACCAAGCCCAAGTCTGTGGACAACTACGCAATCGGCTCCGGTACAACCAACTCAAAAATCGCCCTACAGACAGTGCCAGTAAGAATTATTGGGCCTGATGGTGCGAGCATCAAAACATTTGCACTCTTAGATTCTGCAAGCGAGGAATCCTTTTTCGACGCCAAATTAGCCAAGAAGTTGAAAATTGGGAGTGATGGGCAGGAACAGTTGAACGTTTGTACTATGACTGGGGAATCTACAGTCAAGGTTGGTAAAAGCGTGTTGCAGTTAAAACCAGCCACAGGGGACACTCCAGGCGGGCTTGCCATAAATGTACCAGTTAAAGTAGTGGAGGATTTCAGCATTGACACGAACCGGCCTGCTGATCTTTCGAAATGGTCACATCTGAAGGGAATAACCATACCTGAGGTTGACGAGGACCAAGTTCACTTGCTGATAGGAACTAATGTGCCCGCTGTACAGATTCATCTAGAAAGTCGGATTGGTGAAGAAAACGAACCGTTTGCAGTCCGTACTGTCTTAGGATGGTCAGTATTTGGTCCCCTTGGAGGAGGTCAACGACAGCCGAAGGTCAAGGTCAACTTTCTGAGACACAATGCAACAGAAATCATTGAGTCCCAGATGGCTCAGCTCCTCGAACTTGACAATGTTGGGGTCGCCAAAAAGAAAGGGATGTCGATTGAAGATCGACGGGCCCTGACTAAATTGGAGGCTTCAACCAAACGGATCGACGGCCGATACGAGGTAGGGATGTTATGGAAGGCGGACGACCCCTGGCTGCCAAACAACAAGACAATGGCGGAGTCAAGGTTAGAGTCCCTGCGGAGAAAATTGGTAAAGGATCCTCAGCTGCATCAAAAATATACAGAATTCATGTCAAAACTGTTGAAAGGCGGCTATGCCAGAAAGCTGAGTGAAGAGGAAGCCCAAAAGCATGATACCAAAACGTGGTACCTGTGTTACAGAGTCATGCTCTGTCATTTTGACTTAAGGTGTTATATGATAAGCCTAGGCTTACTTCAGGTTTCACATATCATTGGCGACCGTTATTTTATGTATTTGGTATTTAATAAGTAGATCGCCTTACATGTAGGCGGATTAGCACATCAGGCCATCATAAGATATTTATAGGATTTGCATAAGTGTTATTGCACAACGTGCACGTAGCTGACGTCAATGTCATTAGAATTTGACCCTTGTTTTATAACTTGGCCACGTCACCTTGCCGGTCCTTGGATAACACGCGTGTTATGCTCTTATTGGCTGTTGTTAGGACACGTCTGAATGTTTGGGTGAGGAAAACGATTGTATAGGCAGTTATGGAATAGTCAGCAAGTGGAAAAGACTACTCTCGGCTGGGTTCCGCCGATTGTAACTACACTGATGCTAACTCCAACCCTATCGTTTAATACTTCACCAGGTAGCTTGACTATCGAGGACCCTTCATCCAGCAAGTTCCAAATCACGGTTGGACTCACGCATATAAACGAAAATGTTACGCTTGGAATATCGAAATAAAATCGAGTACCAGTTTCTTTACCTCTTTGTGTTCACCTCAGTTCTTCCATCGGCCTGAGGGAGGACAAGAACCCGTCGCGAGCAGCAGACTACAACATGGTTGCCAGTACGGGGATTGAAATTTTATAAAAAGGATAATTCGCGTTATCAGCACGATTCGATTTAGTTCAGTAACTTGATTGCTCTTTGTCTTCAGTACGAGACAAGTTTGTGTGGTAAAATAGGCTTGAAAATCAGGAAAAATGACTGTTCAGCTGCCGAAAGAACTAGAATTTTCAATGAGGACCTTTGGATTGCATGTTCTCCAGTCAGAATGGAACTTTCATGTGGACACTGAAGGATTCACTGTAACACTTCATTGGAAGAAAGCGGACCATGTCATTAAAGAGAGTTCTGAAAATTCACCGGTACTATTTGCTAATCGCCGCAGATCCATACGTAAACGGGAAAGAGACAAAAGGCGGTTGGCCGACTATTTGGAAAGGAAAAGAATTAAGGACAGTGCGGGGAAGCGCAAAGGCGACATTAAAGTAAGTTATAAAGAGCCAGCGTATGACAGACGTGATTTAAATTTTGAACCGGTTCAATTCAAGTCTCACTCTTTTATCGACCAGGAACAGTCAAAGACGGACATTGGCTATCATTCACAGCAATATGGCGACAAAAATACCGCCAAATCGTCATCCGACCCTCGCACATATTCAACGACTATGGACACGCCAAATGTTCTCAAACAAGTGATCGCACCTCCTTGTTACAGGGAGATGGTCGAAAAGCGGCCGATGGTACAGGTCGAAAGTGTGATTGACTCTAGCAATTCTAGTGAGAAAGATTCGGCTTGTGATGATATGGAAAAAGGAAAAGGTGCGATAGAGTGTAATGATTTAAATTTTGATTATATTGTGGATTTGTCACCTAGTTGGAATTTGAAACAAGTTTGCATTTCATCAAATCTGTTTCGTACAACCCCAAATACCAGAACTGCGTTGCCATCGGTAGCGACTCTACACAAGGAAAGGGATGCAACTGTTGATGACTGTGTCAGAGAGTATAGCAAAACAGTTTTGGGTACCATAGCGTACGTGAACGATATATCAGTTCAGTTCTGTCCATTCCAAGATTCCTGGCCTTTGGACATGTGGGACGTTGACAGAAGATTTCAGATCGGAAATTTACCATCCCTGACTCCAGATCCAGTGGTGTATTTGACCTTTAAATGGAATTCGTGATGTTGTACATTCGACCTTTTTCCTGATTTGCCGTCTGACCATTTATTGATAGTCACACAATTGAGTATTAGGTATTAGGTATTAGGTATAACTTGTATAAACAATCAAGGTAACATGGACAATCAACCTTGTGGACAAGGTCTTCTCGTAAGGGGGAAGGTGTTACAGAGTCATGCTCTGTCATTTTGACTTAAGGTGTTATATGATAAGCCTAGGCTTACTTCAGGTTTCACATATCATTGGCGACCGTTATTTTATGTATTTGGTATTTAATAAGTAGATCGCCTTACATGTAGGCGGATTAGCACATCAGGCCATCATAAGATATTTATAGGATTTGCATAAGTGTTATTGCACAACGTGCACGTAGCTGACGTCAATGTCATTAGAATTTGACCCTTGTTTTATAACTTGGCCACGTCACCTTGCCGGTCCTTGGATAACACGCGTGTTATGCTCTTATTGGATGTTGTTAGGACACGTCTGAATGTTTGGGTGAGGAAAACGATTGTATAGGCAGTTATGGAATAGTCAGCAAGTGGAAAAGACTACTCTCGGCTGGGTTCCGCCGATTGTAACTACACTGATGCTAACTCCAACCCTATCGTTAAATACTTCACCAGGTAGCTTGACTATCGAGGACCCTTCATCCAGCAAGTTCCAAATCACGGTTGCACTCGCGCATATAAACGAAAATGTTACGCTTGGAATATCGAAATAAAATCGAGTACCAGTTTCTTTACCTCTTTGTGTTCACCTCAGTTCTTCCATTGGCCTGAGGGAGGACAAGAACCCGTCGCGAGCAGCAGACTACAACACCTGCCACATCACGCTGTTTTCCACCCACGGAAACCAGACAAGGTCAGGGTGGTGTTCGACGCTGCCGCTAAATACCAGGGAGTTTGTCTTAATGACCAACTAGTGAATGGTCCTGACTTGACCAATAGTCTCCTAGGCATCCTTGTGAGGTTTCGAGAAAAGCCGGTCGCCATTGTCGGCGATATTGAGGGTTTCTTCCTGAGGGTGGGTGTGCCCGAAGACGACAGCGAGGCTCTTCGTTTTCTATGGTGGGAAAACGGAGACCTGGACGGCCAGGTTGTTGTGTGCAAAATGACAAGACATATTTTTGGGGCCAAAGACTCTCCAAGCTGCTGCTATTATGCTTTGAAGAGAACCGCCAAAGATGCTCAGGAACGGTTCAGTAGTGAGATTGTTACATCTGTCGAGAGACAGTATTACGTGGATGATCATCTAAGCTCATTGCCAAACACAGCCAAGGCTATCGATGCAGTCAGAGACATTACAGCGATAACAGCTACCGGAGGCTTTCGGACAACTGGTTAGCAAAGCAATGACAGGGAGGTGTTGATCAGCATAGCCGAGAGTGAACGTGCAAAATCCACTCTAAACCTCGATCTAGATCTCGATTCTCTGCCTGTCTCCAGAGCGCTAGGACAGGAGTGGGACGCTGAAGGGGATGTATTCAAGTTCACAGCCACCACATCTGACAAGCCAGACACCAAGCATGGTATACTGTCAACATTTAGTTCACTGTTCGATCCAATAGGATTTGTCTGTCCTGTAGTTTTAGAAGCCAAAAACATTATGCAGGGTTTTTGGGCACTAGAAGTTGACTGGGACGAGCGACTACCGTCTTCAGTGCAACAAGAATGGAGAGAATGGATCGATGGGTTGAGCAGATTGTGTGAGCTGAAGATTCCACGTTGTTATCAACTGTCGTTTAGCGAGGAACCGAATCTAGAGATTTCACTCCACAACTTTTCTGATGCCTCAGAAAAGGGATACGGGATGTGTGCTTACCTGAGGTTTGCATATTCAGATGGAACTGTCCATTGTTCTTTCCTTGCCGGCCGCGCCAGATGTGCACCAGCCAAAACAACTTTGATTCCACGTTTGGAGCTGCAAGCTGCGGTGCTGTCAGCGAACATTTCAAGTTGTCTTCAGGAAGAGTTGACCTATAAGCTGAGTGCTGTCACATATTGGTCTGATTCACAAACCACATTGCAGTATATCAAAAATGATAGTAAACGCTTCCATGTTTACGTTGCGAACAGGGTAGCAGCTGTACGTGACATCACGGAGCCAGAGCAGTGGAAACATTGTCCGGGTGTGTTAAATCCAGCAGACATCGCGTCAAGGGGTATGTCCGCCGGTGATCTGATCGAACAGGACACCTGGTGGAATGGTCCAAATTTTCTCAAGCAAAGTGAAGAATTTTGGCCCAAGGCTCAGGTTCAACCATTGTCGAATAAGGACGCTGAGGTCAAAGGGACAGTGAAAGTGAACATTGTCAAATCTGTCAAAACCTCAACCGATTGTTACAAACCAAAGAAGATCACAACCGCTGGTCTCCAGGAGGTTATCAAGCGCTGTGGCACCTGGGTGAAACTGACACGCTCAGTGGCATGGGTAGTACGATTCTGTCAAGGTCTCAAAAATCGTAAATTCCCTACTAGCAACCTCACCGCAGAGGAACTGAATGCCACCACTTTACTCATTGCCCAGGATGTGCAATCCGAATGTTACAAGGAAGACATTGACTGTTGGAGAAAAAGGGGCCATGTCAAAGCTAGTAGTCCATTAGCCTGTCTAAAACCCATGCTCATCGAAGGCGTCTTCAGAGTGGGGGGCAGGTTGGATAAAGCCCCAAGTCTTTCATTCGAGGAAAAACACCCAATGATCATGCCGGCTGATCACCATGTCAGTGTACTGATCGCCAGAGACTGCCATAAAAGGTTGGGACATACCGGTCGGGAGCACATCTTCGCTGAAACACGCAAGAGATTCTGGATCATAGGAGGAAGACGCCTTGCAAAGCGGATTGTCCGAGGATGCATCCGGATGCATCCTATGTAGTCGCCAGAACGCTCGAAAAATGGAACAAGTCATGTCATCATTACCTATCTCGAGGCTGGTCCCATTCAAGCCAGCTTTCAGTAGCACTGGAATCGATCTCTTTGGACCCCTACATATCAAATGGGGCCGCAACAGTACAGCCCAACACTGGGGCTGCTTGTTCACTTGCTTGAGGACAAGAGCTGTTTTCATAGAGCCAGTACAATCGCTGAGTACTGATGACTTTATTCTTGTGCTGAGACAGTTCATTGCCAGGAGAGGTCCTCCAGATGAGATTCGCTCTGACAATGGGTCGAATTTTACAAGTGCTGAGAAAGAGCTTGGCGAAGCAGTCGAAAATTGGAACCAAGACAAAATCGAGTTGGCGCTCCAGCAACATAGCGTCAACTGGATTTTCCAGCCGCCGACAGCCGCCCACATGTCCGGCGTGTGGGAGCGGCTGATCAAACCTACCAAAAAACATCTCAAAGCCTTGTCAGGAGACAGGCTGCTGACGGAATATGGTCTCCGATCATTTCTTGCCGAAACGGAATCCATCATGAATGGACGGCCCCTGTGCCATGTCTCTGAGGACCCGCAGGATTGTGAGGCGCTGACGCCTAATCATTTCCTGTTGCATAGGAAAGTGGCGGGAATTCCGCCTGGAATTTTCATCAAACAAGACTATTTGCTAAAAAAAGAGTGGAGGAAAGTGCAATACCTCCTAGACCTGTTTTGGCAAAGATGGTTGCGGGAATATCTCTTCCTGAACTTCAGCGGCGGGAAAAATGGCGGCAAGATAAGCGTAATCTTCAAGTCGGGGATTTAATCTTGCTAGCGGAAGATAACGTCAAAAGAGGCGAGTGGCCACTAGGACGAGTGATTGACGTCTTCCCAGTGTCGGATGGTGTTGTAAGATCCGCCTTGGTCAAAACGGCAACTTCAGAATACCACCGCCCAATTGACAAATAGTGCCTGTTGGAAGCAATGGAGGATGCGCCTGCTCAGAGTCAGGATGACTAGTTAGTGTGTGTTTGTACTGACTGAAGTGATCTCAATCCATCCCTCTAATTGGTTGCCTCGTTCTGAGTTGCAATGGCTGCCCCCATTGCTAGCAGACAATAACAAGCTATTGTATTGCCTTTTCTTGATAATTTGAATGACAATGCCTAAACAATGGGGCAAAAAGGATTCTACAAAACGGAATTCAGTCTCTGGGAAGCAATCCAAGAAGGAACAGATGAAATTAGTCCGTGAAAAGCGCAGAACACCTGCCAAAAACAATGCCACTGACTGTGTTGTAGAAGAAACTGGGTTTGCCAGTGGTGGACCATCTGATTCTGTACTGTGTGGTGATGCTGACAATCCTCCTGCTGTATCAGTAGGCCCTCCTGGTGAGGGTGAAATCAATGCTATCAAATCCTCAACCAATAAACGATTTGATTTGCTCAAAACATTACTTGAAGGGTCTGATGATGAGAGGGATCCAGATGGTGGTGGAGATTCAGATGAGGATGATGAGGGTGGTGCAGCTGGTGTTTGTGATGACAATTCTTGTTTATTTGTGCAAGTTTCTGCTGTCAAAAAGGTGGTCAAGGATCTTCCTTGTCCAAATTGTGCAGAGACTGAGTTGACTGTGAACACTATAAAGAGAAATAAGGGACTTGTAGTAGGTTTCCGAACACAGTGTGAATCTTGTCATCATATGATAAGCGAGAACCTCAGTTCAGACAGAGTAGGTGGTGAGACCAGCTCTCGGGCACCATTCTTGACGACACGTAGGCTGGTTGCTGGTACACTAGATTCAGGTGCTGGTTATGCAGGCCTAAACAAACTATGCACATGGATGGACAGCCCTTGTATCACCCATAAAACATATGAAAAGCATCAGAAGGCGGTCTATGCATCTTTGCTGCAGACTATTGATGATTGCTTGGCCCATGCTGGACTGTTTTCTAAACTCATCCGAGACTCCAAGGCTGTTTTCTACCGAGATAGGATCGAGGCCTCAAATGGAAAGGACCTGTTCAAAACCGTTCGTGATCTTCTCGGAAAGGGAAAATCGGTTTCCTTGCCAGAAAACACCGAGCCACAAAGCCTGGCGGATGACTTCAGCCGTTTTTTCACTGACAAAGTTGAGAAGATTCAAGATAAACTGGCCGATCAAAGGAACGAATCCGGTGTCTGTTTGTCCGCTGAAACCCAGCCGTCCTCAGTTCATACGATTCAGTCTCTACCGCCCTGCACTGCTGAAGAATTGAAGAAGATCCTGCTAGCAGCCCCCGCCAAGTCATGTCGTTTGGATCCGATTCCAACTTGGCTGCTACGCAAATGCTTGGATGTGCTCCTTCCAGTCTTAGTACATATCATCAACATGTCTCTTCACGTGGGTGAGGTACCAGAGTGTATGAAGTACGCACATATCACACCCCTGCTGAAGAAACCGAGTCTGGATCAAAATGACATGAAAAACTACAGACCCGTGTCAAACCTAACGTTTCTCTCTAAATTGTTGGAGAGGGTGGTGGCTGTACGTCTTAAGGAGCACATGTCTGCACAAGGATTGTATGAGCCACATCAGTCAGCCTATCGTGAGCACCATAGCACAGAGACCGTGCTCTTGAAGGTTTCAAATGACATTCTATGCGCACTGGACACTCAAAACGAAGTATTGCTTGTTCTACTTGACTTATCTGCTGCGTTTGATACTGTGAATCATCAGCTTCTTCTTGATCGGTTGGAGAAAAACGTCGGACTCACTGGAACTGCACTTCAGTGGTTTTCCTCATATCTCACTAACAGAAAGACTTCAGTGTGTGTCATGGGCCATGTCTCCGATAAAGTGGTGTTATCACATGGTGTCCCTCAGGGCTCTGTGTTAGGGCCAGTACTTTTCAACATCTACACGAGACCTCTCGGTGACGTGATGAGAAGCGAAAATGTAAATTCATTTGAAATGTATGCTGACGACAATCAGCTACTTGGTATTTTTCCATATGGTAATCTAGGACTTGGAAGTTTAACTGTTGCACGAGTGGAATGGTTACAGGAAAATTCGTCCCCGGATAATTCGTCCCCGGATAATTCGTCCCCGGAAAATTCGTCCCCGCAAATTCGTCCCGAAGGAAAATTCGTCCCCGGATGATTCGTCCCCGAGGATAATTCGTCCCATAGGAAAATTCCGAAGTGTGGGGCTATGGCTTCTTGTGAACGATCTATGCTGCAATGGCTCAAAGACAGAGTTTTTGGCAATAACCTCTTCTCGTAGAAGTCCGTCAGTGACTCAACTTAATGTTGACGGGACCGTTATAAGCCGCTGTGATGCTGTGCGAGACCTGGGTGCTTGGTTCGACCAACACATGGACATGAACGTCCATGTGAGAAAGATTTGTCAAAGCGCATTCTCTAATTTGCACAATATTGGCCGAATTAGAAAGTACCTCCACACCGCCAGTACACAGCGACTTGTCCAAGCGCTTGTGATCTCCCGCCTTGACTATAATAATGGTCTCATCCACGGTCTTCCCAAGAAGACTATCGCCCCATTGCAAAAAGTGCAAAACTCTGCGGCCAGGTTAATAACAAAGACACGGAAACGCCACCATGTGACTCCAGTATTGAAGCAGTTACACTGGCTTCCAGTGCACCTGCGATCGCAGTTTAAGATCATCTGCATGGCGCATAAGGCCGTCTATGGGAACAGTTCACCTCTCTATCTCAGGGAGCTGGTCAGTCCATTTGTTCATTCCCGCACTACGCGTGCTACATCATCAGGATGCAGTCTTGCAGTGCGACGCACCAGATGCAATTATGGGGACAGGAGTTTCTCTGTCTGCGCTGCAAGGCTGTGGAATGGCCTGCCCGGCTCTCTGAGATCAGCTGAGGACTATGTGTCATTCAGAGGCCAGCTAAAGACTTGGCTCTTTGGGAAATTTTAATTATAAATCCAGGTGGCGCTTTTAACAGCTTTTTCCGTTCTGAGAAGCGCCCTAAAAATGATCTATTGTATGTATGTATGTATATATGTATGTGTGTTCGCCAAGCATATATTTAGCTCTTGAGGAGGATCTGGAACCCAATGATGTTACTGACATTTGTGTTTCGTTTGATGGATCGAGAATGACAAGAGGACGGGGTGGTCATAGTTCACTCTATGGTGTAGGCTGCGTCATTGATGTTTTGACAAACTTTGTCATTGACTTCGATGTCCTTAGTCTTTTCTGCTATGGATGTAGTCTAGTAGGGGACAAAATGGACAAGGAGAGTGAAGAGTACCGTTTGTGGAAAAGGGGACATGTGTGTGACAAAAATTGGGACAAGTCCCCTAATGCCATGGAAAAGGGAATAGCTCTTCTTCTTTTGGGCCGGTCTATGGATAAACGTGGATTTAGATACACAGTCATTGTGTCGGATGGGGACTCCAGCACCTATCCCACCCTGGTGAATGAGAATCCTTATGGTGATGATCACCCCATTGAGAAAGAAGAGTGCATCAACCATGTGGCCAAAAGGATTGGCACCTCTCTCCGTGAAGCCAGGACGAAGGGCAAAGAAAGATGCTGGGGTTACAATGGGCGGTAGGGGATACGGAAAGCTTACTGACAAGACAATCAATAGAATGCAACAATATTATGAATGGGCCATTCGGAACAATCTAAAAAAAGGTGTGGATGCCATGATGTCCGCAATCTATGCCTCCTTTCTACACGCTATCAGCACGGATGATGACCCCCATCACATGAGATGCCCAACTGGGGTGGAAAGTTGGTGCTTCTACAACCGATCAGTTGCGAAAGGAGAGAGGCCAGGGGCCCACAAGGACTTACTGCACCACCCCCTTCTTAGGGAAGTGGCGCAGCATGTGAAGCCTGTGTATGAAAAACTTGCCAGTCCAGAAATACTGAAAAGGTGTGAGAGAGGCCTCACACAAAACGCAAATGAAAGTATTCATTCCCAAATCTGGGGTCGCTGCCTCAAGGTCGGATTTCGTGGGATTCTACATGTACGGGCCGCCATTACCATGGCGGTCATGGAATGGAATGAGGGGGCAGATCGTTCCAACCAGGCAGTGCTAGCTGAGATGGACATTGCCCATGGGCCAAATGTGAGAGCATTGTCTGCAGAAAAGGACAGAAAAAGACTGAAGAAATCAAACAGCAGAGTTCAGGGAAATGAAAAAAAAAGGAGACGGACACATCGCGCATTCCTCCAGGGTCTTGAGGACAAAGACAATCCAGATTATGTCCCTGGGGGGTTCTGAACTATTGTGTGGACGGTTAGTAAAGCTGACAGTATTCATTCAAGTTTCTAGACTGGAAAGATGTAATTCAAACAGAAATATTGAAGTTACTAATAGTTTATGCATGAATTTTGAGAGAAAAAATTTCAAAGGCCATTTTCTCAATATCATGATTACGAAACTTCAAAGGAGTGGTGTGACCTTATTTTTAGTGGCAATGCTGTGAAACTTGGCATGCTGGTAGCTTTTTACCTACTCTATACCTTCTCAGAGCCATTTTTTCATATCTAAATTAGTTTGTCATATAGAAGGGGTCAAAAGTTTGAAAAATCACTGAAAACCAGGGTCGCGAAAATGCAAAAATGGCTCATAATGAATATCAAATCCTACTACAGGTATGATAATTTGGCTCTGACATGGTATAGAACTATGTAATAGCTTTCAAATGCAAAAAGAATTACTTCATTTGCCCCCCTAATAAGAGAGAAACATCTCATTGAAATTTTGCCAAAAAATCCAAGATGGCCGCCGTTACCATGGCAACGGTGGCCCCCTGAACTTTTTGATGGGTGCAATCTCATTAGTACACCTTCATGAACAATCCCACCCAATATGAAGTTCATACTACAAATAATATTATAACCTAATGATCATACTTTATCATGAATGAAGTGGTCATTCATTAGTAACTGGACCAAAATACAAATATTATTGTAACTAAATTCGGCCGCTGGCTGAACACTGTTGGGAACCCCGAACCATATGATGTAATTTAAGTTCATTCGCTGAATGAACACCTCATTTAAAGCCTTATTATCATTGATTGTACCCCATTCAACAATACCATGTGTTAAGCCAAAGTCATATTCCTCTAATTTTTTTTAATATTTTAACTTCGTAAAATATTTTACCAGTTCCGCGGGATGTTGTATAGTAATTGTAAAACCTTTCTTATGAGTAGCACTGTAATGTGTTATTCTTGGAATTAATTGTGCATTGGGTTCAGATAAGATACTGGTGGATAATCGTGGAAAATTCCCACGGTCTACTTATAATTCTTCATTCTCCCCAGCGTGATCAATTACGTGATCAATTACGTCAGCATTGATGCGGCTCCTCATTGGATGGAGGCGCATCAACGTTGCCCCCTGATTGGTCCAGACAAAGCTGCACGTGGATATAAAACAGTCACAATGAGACTCAAAACCGAGGTTCATTGTACCTGGTGTCTATGCCAGGGCAAGCTAAGATCCCACCAAGTGAGAAACATGAGTAGCTTGCGTGGACTCTATCTCTCTCGCCAAAGTCGGACCACTAGGCCAATAAACCCTATTGGCACCTAACCGTAGTGGCACGCAGGATATGCTCATCCCGCCTTGGAGGAGGATTACTCCTAGGAGAATGACCCCTCCAAGTGCAGAGCGAACGCTGAAGAAGAAGAAGAAAATGTACAAAAGTAGCTGAACTTACTTTGTCATCAGTCAGCAGGCTGACAAGCCTTCATGGCCTTCGACCTTATATGATGATGATGATGAGTAGAGGACATTCTGAAGGACAACAAAATCTTGAGGAAGAACTTGGCTAAAGCCGAGGTTGAAATTCCCGACTTGAAAAGAAGCTATGAGACGATGGCAGACGATATGGTGGACCACAAATGGCGGTCAATGAGAGACAATCTGATGTTCTTTTGCATTCCGGAAGAAACAAGAGAGGACACTGAAAAAATGCTCAGCCAGTTTATTAGTAAGGAGCTGGACATTCAGGAGAAAGTTCGATTTGCCCGCGTCTACAGAATTGGCAAAAAGGATGACACTAGGGTGCTGGCTCCAAACTGTCCACATAAGGACGCTGTTTGCAGAAAGTGCGAAAAGACTGGACACTTTGCTAATCGTCGTGAATCCAAGACGTCTGTAACCGGAAGGCAGACTGGAGGCAACCACAACAAGAACTGTAGGTCAAAGAGTGGTGGTGTCAAACTAATAGTCAAAACAGATGAGTTTAAGTCGTATAATCCAGGGGGGACGTTGGTTTGTTGTACCACAAGTAGTGTTAATTGTTATGTAATGTTTGTAAGCCAGTTAATTGACGGTTTCTTTAAACAGGTACCGCTAGTACCCAGTGGCACGAGTCAGGCAGTGCATGATACCTGGCTGATAACTACTCAGGCAGCAGCATGAAATAGGAGGGTGCTACTCCCTATAAAATGGTTGATTTTGGCCTTCTTGAGATGTATTATCAGACTTTCATTGACAGTGTATCGAGTCTCATTCATTCGGAAATATTCAAACTGTCTGAAAACTCAAAAATCTTCAAAACATGACTTCATGTGAGATATTCTGAGATGGTCCCACTGCATGAATTGGGTTCTGTGCCAGGAAGTCTTCAATCATCATTCATGGGTCATTTGACTAAGATACTTGAACCTGACAGAAATGCCAGTTTCTGGGGAAAATGAAATGAAATAAAGATTTGACACACATGGTTCTTATCATTTGGCATTCTAATTTGTCTGGTTAGGACATAACAAAGTCTATAAACCGATCAGAAAGTTCCATTCAGAAGTAGGGGAGGCTGCTGGCTCACTGTTAAAGGGAGAGTCTTGAAAAATAAGTGATAGACGAGAAGTTCATCAGAAAATCAGACATGGACCAAGATACATCATCTGTACCCAGTTTAAGCCATGAGGATACAGAACAACCGCGATTAAAGGACAGGGAACGTCTTGAAAATCCGAGAAAACGATTTCCTTCTGACAGTCCATCAAAGGTTCGTGAGAGAAAAGAGCGCTACAAGCAGAAGAAATCATCAGAGAAGAAATTTCGTGGCTGCTTGGAATTTACGTGTGAGAGCGACGCAGAGAAACTTTCGCTTTATAACAATATAGACTTGATAAAAAAACACCTAGGTGGTGGAACCATATCGAAAATATCAAACTGCAGGTTTTTGGAATTCTATAAACTTCATAATAAGACAGGGGTCCAAAATACTTGTCGTGATGAGGAAATGACAGTTGAGAATAACAAATTACTCCAAAGTGAACCAAGTAGCAACTCGTACCAGTACTGTGAGAGATCAGAAATTGAGCAGCCATTATTCATTACATCAAAACAGTCGTTGGAGAACCTCTTCGATAAATTGTGTTTGCATCACCGGGACTGCACATCGAAAATGGGAATAATGACAGAAAGGATGGATGGGCATGTTGCTATTTTTGATATTGCATGTCAAAATGGTGTTCATAAGATGAGCTGGACAACCTCTCCTCATGTCGAAGGAGGACAATTTTTAACTATTTGTAACAGAGGAAAAACATCAAGGTCCAACCGGGGATTGAACCTGGGTCCTCTCGCTTATAAGGCCATCACTCTACCAACTGAGCTAAAGGGAATTCCCCTCTAGCCTGGGAAATTCCCTTTAGCTCAGTCGGTAGAGTGATGGCCTTATAAGCGAGAGGTCCCGGGTTCAATCCCCGGTTGGGCCTTGATGTTTTTCCTCTGTTACATTTGGCGCCCAACGTGGTAAAAGGGTACTAATAATTTGTTTAGATGCTGGTGTGTCTTTGGATAATGAATTAACCCTTTGTATCACGGAAGAACCTGGTTGTGAGGACACAACTTTCCCGAACAGGGGGAGTATGTAGAGGTGGCATCATTCCTACTAGCCCAGGCTAGAGGGAAATTCCCTTTAGCTCAGTCGGTAGAGTGATGGCCTTATAAGCGAGAGGTCCCGGGTTCAATCCCCGGTTGGACCTTGATGTTTTTCCTCTGTTACATTTAACCTAAGGATGGCACACGCCTATTTTGCTTCTGGGATTTTACCAAATCAGTACGAAAGAGTGTGTGATGGTGCTGGTGTAGGGAAAATTGGGGAAAAATCTTTGACGGCATTAGCTGAAACATATAAAACTGTGACTGACGCCGCCACAAAGGAATCGGAGGGTGATGCTTTGTTGGAAGAAATTGCCGCCTCTGTCGAAACAAGTGAACTTGATGGCATAGACATTGCGACAGATGCAAGACACTGCTGGCACAAGAATTCCAGATTTACTGATGTTTTGTGTTTGGGGGATAAAACTCACAAGGTACTTGCCCATGAGGTCGTGTCCAAATATGATGATCAAGCTCCAGGGAGACATGAACTCATAGGAACTAAGAAAATATATACATATTTAGATGAACAGGATGTTCCAGTGAGGGTGCACGCCCATGACTCGAACCCTCAGATCACCAAGTTTGTCAGGGATCAGCATGCTCCAACAATGAATTCTCTGGATACATGGCACATGACTAAAAACATAGCTGCTGGATTGAAAAAGCTGACATCGGGGTACAAGTACTTAGAAGGGAAAACCTGGTTTAGAGACTTGGCGGATAAAGCAGGTTCAGTAAAGACCCATGTGTATTACCACATCAAAAGATGCAATGGTGATCCTAAAGAAAGATCAAGGAAGGAATTGACAGTATCATTCCACACTATCAAGGCGATCACAGTCACTGTCATCCTGAGTCCCCTTGCAGGTCTGATCCTGACTATGAACCTAGCAAGGAACCGATTGTCAACCCAAAAGCAGTGGAGGCCTTGAGAAAGTTCCTTCATGGTATGCCTGTATACAAGAAACCGGAGTTGTACATTTGTTGCAAGGACACACATTTTGTTGAATCATTCAATAATGCGATATTACAGTTTCATGACAAAAGGATAGTTTTTGAGAAATCAGCATATATTATCCGTAGTAATAGTAACTTGGCTGTTTTAGATTGGAATGAACAGCAGGATAGGGAAGTAACTTCGACAGTATTAGTGAAGGACTCCAGAAAACCAAGGAGGATAATTGGCAGGGATATAAAAAAGAAAAAACTGTTCGGCTACAGGGGTATATTGTGGGAGCTTTGGATGGACAGTTTTTATGGCCAGGTTTCTTCATAGATGACAGACCAACCTATCACCCCTCATGTTGGTAAGACCTAGTTCATGAGGTGAATTTCTTAGTTTTATTTGGGCTGTGTTAGACCAAGTTTTATCATCATGGAAAGGAAGGAGATATTGCAACTGCTGGTTACAGCTGAACAAAAAGAGTTGATATGGGGAATAATTCATTTTAATAATTTGGATATTGAAGAACTTGATGTTATGCATCATGATGTTGGAATACAGTGTTATTCAGACTCAGTTGAAGCAGACACAGTTGATAGAGTGGTTGCTGCTGAACCTGTTGGAATTATTGATGACAATGTAGCATTACCAGCAGAAACTGTACAGGGTGGAGGGGTTAACATTAACCAAGTTCCAGCTGTGCCTGTTGCAGAAGAAAGGCAGCAGATGCGCGTGCCTCGTGATCCACAGAGAGAGGAATGTAATTTATGTTATTGCCAACCATGTGTTGCAACCAAGAGGCCAGGGTGGCTGGGGGCAGGACAGCCTCCCAGGAAAGGAAACAATACAATTAGGAAGGACTTGTACAAAAGATATTGGAAATTGATGAAGGATCGTGATGCATGGAATGATCACAGATACTTTCAGAAAAAACATAGGATGTTGCAAGAAAGGAATCAAGACCAGGTTGTTTGGATTTCAAGGCAAAGGGGTGACAGGGAGGTCATTCCTGACTGTGTTCTCACCCTGGTCAGGTGTCTTTACCCTAACCCTCGTGGAAAGCCATACATGGGACATATGTGGAACTAGATTTGGATATCATAAGTTACTATTTCACTGGTTGCAAGGAATATCACAATATAATTTGGACTTATTTTCAATCATGTATGGATTATGACTTTTGACTGTCAATTTCAGATGGATTTTATTTTCATTCTATTGGATTTATTTTAATGGATTATACACATTAGACTGGGACTGGGACTGTCATAGGACTACTGACTTCAGGGACCTGACAGCTTGGGAGGTAGGCCCTCTAAATAAGCAAAGCATGGAGCTTTGATTCCATTTCAGATTGAGCATGACATGTGCATGTGAATGCACTTTTTTTACTAACAGTGAATTACTCATAAATTTGTATAATTTATGCGTATTTGCATTACTTATGCACTGCAAATATGCATAAGATTCTTCAGTTGGGTCATTTAGAAGACAATTTTCCATCAAATTCCACTATTTTAAACACAGTTTGAAATAATCTTCCAAGGGATTTTGATTTTCATGATATTCATAATCATCATCATCACATTTCTGAGTCACAATCTGCCACATAACCTGAGAAAATTGAAAGAAAATGTGAAAATGTACAGGAGCTCTGAATTCAAATTTGCCACCCAGCCATTTGCCAACCTGGTGCCCGCCTCCACCTTTTATACCAGCGGTACCTGTTTAAAATGTCTTGATTTTCTATCATTGCAGTTGTCGTCAGTATGTCTTCACCCGACGT
The DNA here is from genome assembly GCF_910592395.1 of Lineus longissimus. Taxonomy (NCBI): domain Eukaryota; kingdom Metazoa; phylum Nemertea; class Pilidiophora; order Heteronemertea; family Lineidae; genus Lineus; species Lineus longissimus. The sequence continues at coordinate 17,263,653 of NC_088309.1, read as the reverse complement.
CCTTAGTTATGATACAGAAGAGATCGAGGCTTTTGCAGATGCAGAAGAGGTTGAGGAGGTGTTTTATGATGCGCAGGAAACCCTCGAGGAAGAGATCAGGCCGGACCAGCGCCTATCACACTCTAAACATTTTCAAATAGTAAAATAATTTTTAAAAGTCCTAAATAAGTCCTTCTAATCTAAGTAAAAATCCCTGACATTATAAAGCACCAAACTTTTCAAAAACCTGACTGACAATAAGAAAGGTTTAGATTATGATCTGAGAACAAGAGCAAGAATGAGGTGATTTTTTCGCTCTGGTTGACGTCATTAAGTCAAGTTGATTGTTCCGTATGATTGTTTCTCAGCAAACCAGACATTAAAGATGATATGTTTCATTGCACTTCTCACAACAGGCAAAGAAATATCCGCCTCAAAATACCACCTCATACTCAGATCGAAATCCGAACCTCTTTAATTTCGTTTAAAACTTTGATACATCCCTGCCGTACAGTAAGGTCTTGAGCCAGTCTATCGGGACCTGCATCCTCAACCGCCAGCTACCCAAGCGGGTCAGGTAGGCAGAACGCCACAACAGCCAAGAGTGGAAACCTGAAAAGTAATACAGGCAGACGTTACATTTTTAGAAGGACAGACAAGCAGAATGTACTATTCTACATGTATACACCCATTAGCAGGCCTAGAACTACAACTTCAACCACTAGGGTTTTTATCGCAACATCCTCGGTTTGATACTGGACAAGGACGCATTGCATGTGACCTTGGGCAAGTCAACTAACTTGCCATATCCTTTGCATCTACTTCATCTTCTTCATTCTCATATTGTTATTATTCTGTGTTCTCATATGATTTATCTTATTTTTGGAGCACCCCAGTTATGATTTTTACCAGATGGCCATCTTTGGCGTATTGGACCGCAGTCATGGAATTTCCACACTCAGGGGGGCCTGCTCACGGCACCTTTAGGGATTCATTCTACTCCAAGGTTTTATATCAGAGATTTCCTTCTCCTTGAATGGGTGCCTACCAAGGCTAAGGAGGCCAGTCCCCCCAGAATCCCCTCAATGAGACGCGAACCAAGAACCCGGGTAGTTGGAGAAGCCCATTGGAAACATCAGCGCCTATCACCGCCGAGGTCCCAGGTTTGTTTCCCCAGTTGGATCAGTTACACTTATTTTACAGAGAAGCCAACTCTCTCCGACAGTGTAGATTTCCTCCTGGAACATGGTTTTCCTCTTCCTCGTCCTTCTTACATTAAAAGATGCTCAGCTCTCAACTTAATATCTTTTAACCTGCTGCCAATGCCAGGGCAAGGAAGACTCAATTAATCATAGTTTAACTTGCGACAAACTCCCCCATGGCCAAGATAGACTTACTAGGTCAATATCTTCAACTGGCACCACAGTGGTACTGGCAGGCAATAACCAACCCACTTGGTCATTCATGAGTTTGGCTATTACAGCCAACGTAGGATTGGGAAATTGTACGCGGCCTTAGCAAGACCTACCTCTCAATTTGACCTTCGGCACCTCAGTAAGTGCACTGTAGCCACCGATATAGGCCATCATGCCCAAACTTTTATACACAAAAGGTTCATCGGTGTTTTTACTGAGCTGGTTGGCAAGAAACCGACCCTGTCTTTCAGCAACCTGAAAAGAGTCAAAAATGAGATTTTATTCATGCAATCCATCCTGAAAATCTTCACATTTTTATGCGGGAAACTCTGAAAACCTGGCTTTTGAAACAGGTTTCCATTGCTTAATATAACAATTTGTTTGCACAATCCCTGAGCCAGAACAGTTTGAACGCAGAATCCCTGACAAATGCTTAACCCTTTTAGTGTCACTCTCGACCTCAGGTCGAGATGGAAAAGCTACCCCGTTAGTGTCACTCTCGACCTGAGGTCGACAGGGGATATAACGTTAGAAAACAGCATGTACATCGTTTCAGCATTGTCCAGTCCGTGTTTTATATCTACCTTTCGAAAGAGCCAATCAAATCTGATCGTTTGGTACCGAATACTCATATGCTTTCTACAGTGATATTTCCCGCAATTTCGCTCTGAAAATCAAACCAGCGGAAACACCGAATTCTGACGATAGTTCAAAATAACATTTTCACCCCTAAAAATAACCAATTCATGTTGAAATTTCTTTAGCTTCATCCAGGATAGTGTACTAAACAATTATCAGAAGAGATCTGCTACAAACAATTACTAAAGTACATTTTAGAAAATTATTTCAAAGAAATCGTCAGAATTTGCGCGTTTTTCACACTTTTCCATGGTTTTTACCCAAAAATGAAATGACATATACGCATTTAACTGGTACCATCCTTTGCTCCAGGCAATTGCCTACAAACTTTTCAATTACTGTAAAGTGATAGAAGTGAACACTTCTGAGCTACAAGGCTTCATAAAAGAGTTACCTAAAAGCTGCTAAAACCCAAAAACATGCTTGACATTCTGGGGTAGGAAAATGTAAAACATGGTTGACACTAAAAGGGTTAAAGGACACACTGTATAGAAATTCTTGGCAGGCCGATTTTGCGTCTTTGACCTACCTGTACGCATGTCCCACGGGCCGGTTTCGCGGCTTGGGTAACCACCTTATGAAATCCCCTTATCTAAGTGTGCTTTATGAACAAACTTTTGCACCTCTGTTTTAGTGGTTTACTGTGCATCTTGTGTTGAAGCATTCCTGCATGGTCCAGTCAATCCTGGAACTTCACAAATCAGTGACTGGCTCTGCACAGAAATAACAGCATTGGAAGATCCTTACATGGGCGGTGCAGGGCAAGTTGAAACCTTCAATATCTGCACAATCGCCAATCGCAAAGACGTCCCCAGATGGGTCTCCAACAACACACAGTCGATTATCTGTCAGCAACTGAAATGGACAACCTACAGGTTGGACAAAACATAAGCAAGGGTCGACTGGGGGGATTTTCAAAAGTGGTCAGCACCAAAATTTGGCCAATACCCAGCTGTTGAATACTAATTTGAAAGAAATGAAGGACAAGTATAAATTCTTTACTTCAATCCTGTTTACCTGAAGGAGATGGTTCATTGCTCTCGCGAGAACTTTCAAGAAAGATTTGTATGCTTTTGGCAACACAAAAAATCCTTCTGTTTTCAGGTTCTGTCAGGCAAAAACACTGATGCCTGTTCTATAATATAATGTTTTATTCATTAACAGTTTTATCAGGCACAATTTTCAAAGATTTCAGAAAATGGATTTTTCACAGTCATTCATCAAAGTGTAAAAAATGTGAAGAACAGACCACACACTTTCTGAAACTCGTCTCATTGACTTAGGTTTCTTCAGCACATATCTCAATCTGGCTTGGTCTTAATGATCAACATGTTAAAGGGGGACTATAGGCAGGAGCAGTGGGGTTAAATTGGCCATCTGGGGGTGACTTATATGCACAGTAAGGCCACTGTTTCATGTCAGACTTAGCACTAAATATATCCCTCTTACAAGCGTGAATAATTTCGACATACTGTGAGATGTGAGAGACCCCTATTGCCGACTTCGTGTTACTTTATCTTGCCTGCCTAGCTGCTGCCTATATTGTCCCTTTAATAGTTACAACGTCTTTCCTATGATTACATATCACAAACATTTCTGAACAGCGCCTTTATAATCTCTAGTATTTACCTGTCCTGCATCATTCTTGGGCATATCAAGCTTCTTGGTGAAGGGTCTTGGGGCAAGGCCAGTACTCCATACAACAAGGCCACACGGTAACACAGTACCATCCTTGAGCACAACATGATTAGAGTTTACCGCTGAAATAGACAACACTCTGATTACATTACGTATTCATGTGTTACATAACAGTGTGAAATACAAGTCAGGATGTTTTTGTAATTTGAAAGCCATTGACCCAGCATTGTCAATTTTGCCAATCTGAAATTTCACTAGCACTGCCTAACTGGTTAATTGAAGCCGCATCTGATCCCGCATTAATGGCAACGAAGATAATCTGATGCGTTGAACTAGTCAGCGCAATATCATCCCGGTGTAATGTTTACCTTATGCATTATAAACAGTAGATACTTAGATGAATATAACCCCACTCGTGTACATCTTTACAAAACAAATTCAGTATGCAATCTCCTTGGATTCTTTTTGCTTGTTGTTATGGGCATGCGCTAATATTCCGGAGATGACCGCACCCTGAATATAATACTAATAGTGTGAGTGCCGAAATAGGCATACATATAGTACACATTAAGTCCTTCAAAGTAGTTTAAAAACTTTTGATCACAGCATAAAATTGAAAATAGTCCAGTAATGTTCGAATCAATCTAGATTCTTCGTCACCTAGAGTCTAATGTCACTGATCTGACACTTCCGATCAGTGGCATTAGACTCTAGCTGACGAAGAATCGAGATTGATTCGAAAATTACTGGACTATTTTCACTTTTATGCTGTGATCAAAAGTTTTCAAACTACTTTGGATTACTATCCCCAGCACAGATGAATGTTCATGAACACAAAGTCCTTGTTATTACCAGAAACAGATGACTTCACCAAGTGAAACCTTTTCCTGGCACGAATCTTCTTCTCAGCATATGCTTGTAGGCGTTGATCGAAGTTACCAAGTATCGTATTCGACTCGACCAAGGTGACATGGACATTCTCGCTCATCTTGGGATAGAGTTTAGTCACATCCTGAAAAAAGAAAAATTTTAGGCACCCGGTATAAAACGTGGAAATGAGTCAGGCTTGTAAAATGTTAACTGCGTGATTTTTTATTCGTTAACCGCGTCCTACTGCGTAATTGATTAGATTACACATGCACATCCTCATCTAACGGCCGCTTCATCTTTCATGCTGTCGCCATGATTCAGCTCAAAAACTGGTGCCAGTGGCGGCCGTAGTGTTCTGAAACTAAACTACACTGTGCTGACGATCTAAGGGGATTCCCCATCGAGTTTCTGAGTGTTGCCTGGGCCTAGGCAAGTCACAAACATAGGACGCCATATAACGTCTTACGCAATGCACAGTCTTTAGGCCAGGACGTCATATGGCGTCTTACGCAGTTCACAGGTTAAAGGACATGGTGAAACATCCCTTCAATATGCTTGTTCTTATTAGTAAATCATTTTTCTGAATGTCTTTTTTCAAATTTCCTTTTTTCAACTCTCAGACAGTGCGAAAAAAATAAATTACTAATTTAACAGCTTGGTGATAATGCTCTTACATGTAATAGCTTGGTGATAATGCTCTTACGTGTAACAGCTTGGTGATAATGCTCTTACGTGTAACAGCTTGGTGATAATGCTCTTACATGTAACAGCTTGGTGATAATGCTCTTACATGCAACAGCCTGGTGATAATGCTCTTATGTAAGAGCTCTGTTGGTCCTTTGAGCTCAAAAGAGACTTCAGATCAAGGGGTGATAGGTCTAGTTGCTAATAATTTAGGTATATTCTCATAACCTGCGTTTCATAGTTCAATTTCTCACTTGAATTTCAAACCTGTTAATGTGCAAATTTTTTTTTTTGGGGGGGGGGCGAAAGACCAAAGGATGTATTCCTAGAACAACAATCCTTTGGCAATTCAAAATTGATTTCCTGATTATCAGAAAATTGCTCACCTCTTTTACGAAATCATATAGCTCTGCTCCAAATTCCACACCTGTGGGACCCCCGCCAACAATCACAGTTTGCAGAAGACGTCGACTTTCTTCCTCTGTTATTCCCGGAGAGACGGACAGTTCAAAATTACTCAGAATCTTGTCCCGGATTCTACGTGCATCGGAAAGTTCCTGCAAGGAAACAATTTGGATTCATTTTCTTTAGAGAAGATCCACAGAAGGGGCAGTTGGTCTCAAGGTTTATAATGAATATTATGGGTTTTACGGCCTGTTCAAGGTAATTGCATCAGCCTTACAAGCCAGGGATCCCAGGTTCGAGTGCAGTGCCTTACAGTCTAATCCCACCCCTATTTATGCGCCCGTCAGATGGGCAGAAACTGTGGCCCATTGTACAACATGGTGATGCCAGAGCAACTAAAAAGGTACCTTACGGGTGGACAGTAGCCTGGAGTGGACTCGCACTTCTATACATTTTTCCCGAAATTGGTGGCTTGCATTGGAACTAACTTTTTCCCCCTTGTCCGTCATTAAAGGCATTCAAGTGTGTTGGTCAACCATGACTATCTCCGTTGTCCCTCCACCATAAGGCCTAGTTTCCCCTTATGACATCACTATTTCGGACACTCAGCGCCCCATTTCTAGAAAGGTGTATACACACAGGCAATTGGCTAACAGCTTTTAACCATAACCATAACCTCACCCAAAACTACCAAATATTTTTACAAAGGCACTTTTCAAAGCCAAGCGGCAAGCGCCTTGGTCAGAAGCTGACATACAATCAAACATAATGTAAAACAGATATTCCTTTTATCTATCTGGGCCTATGCTGAAGTAAACAAAAGATAAACTCCATCCAAGAGTGAGACCCGAAGAAACTGCACGTGTAATGGAATTCTCATCAAGTCAAAGACAGAGTTGCAGGCCAATAACCCCACAACCTTCTTTTCTTGACTGGCTAAACCAGAAAAGTTAGAATCCTGAAAATAATGTGATTTCATAATTCACCTTCAAGAAACAAGCATGTTCCTCTACTCCAGGGACACCAAAAGTGTTACTCAGTGCACCGACTCCTATGACTAGTTTATCATAGGGCAGCTTGAAGGTGACATCATCACGTATTGTACTCTGGCAATCTAGCGTTTTCTCCCCGATGTTCAAACCTCGGGCGTACGCCAAATGAAAGTGGTCTGAATGACGGAATCTGGTTTCTCGGACAGGTTCTATGATTGACCTGAAATAAAAGATTTTTCAAATCAGCTAGTTAATTTACTAACGAGAGGTGTTGAGACTATGGTCAGCTGGCTGGTCATCATTCACACTGCAGTACTAGTAGTTTCCATTAATATCTTCTTTGGAAGAGGGAATCCCCAAAACTATAATTCTAAGAATCAAACATTTGCTTAATAAAGCAGTTTAATTCCATAATTAAATACAAATACCAATCATTTCAGCAAGTTGTGTACACAGACACTCTGCAATGCCTGATCTTTAGGGCAAGAAACAAGGGAGATCAGTGGCATAGTGATGAGAGCACTGTGCTCATAAATAGGGGGCCTTGGGTTCAACTCTTGGAAGAATTGCCTTGTTTTGTGTCCTTGAGAAAGACACTTTAACCCCAAATTGCTCCATCTTTTGAATGAGACATAAAAGAAGTTCCTTGTGCATGGTGTCTATGCCAGAGCAAGCAAAAAATCCAACCAAGTGAGAAACATGAGTAGCTTGCGATGGCATCTACCTCTGGCTGAAGACAATAATCAGGTCAATGAACCCAACTGGCACCTAAATGTTGTGGCATATAAAAGAGGCTCCTGCTGGTTCAGAGGATGAATATACCCAGGTGAACGCTGAAGAAGAAGGAGAAGGGCAAGCAACTGGCTGAGAAGTTGGAGGGTCCTGGCATCACACATCAAATATCACCACTAACTCACCTGAATTCAAGGGTCCCAACAGTAGTGCTGCACAGAAGGGGCGTGAAGAGGAAGTGGTTCCTTGGAGAAACGACAATCACGTCAAACTTTGTCTTATCGATGCTTTTCAGTACGCTGTAGCTCCCCCATCCAGTTCCAAGAATCACCAACCGTTTTCGCTCCGATTTTGTGCCCATGTGGCGACAGAGTTGCACAAGTGCTGGACATGCTTTTTGAAAATGTTTTGACCACTTCGAACATAGCACTGGGACACTTGATCCAATGATAGCCTGCATATTGAATGAGTCTTTTTTAAAAATGATTTCAATCAAGTTTCCCCCGACTATAACTTTAAAATGTTCCTCGAGGAAATTTACATTTTGAGAACTGGCTTCAAAGGATAGACCATATTATATTGGCAGTCTGAAAGAGAGGCAGACATGGTTATTATCATCCTGCAATTTATAGGAATGCCACAAAATCCATGTCATTTTTCTTCTCAGAGTACTATTCGATTAGGAGGCCGTCCTACAAAACAATTAGGCATTAAAATGTCAGTTGGCTCCGATAATAGTGTCACACAGTGCAGAAAATCGAGGAACCTCGAAAGCTCAATCGGTAGAGCCGCGGACCGTCAATCCAAAGATAGATCTGTGGTTCCAATCCCAGTCAAGGCAACGTGATTTTTCTGTCCCTAATTTCTCTTCCTCTGTCCCAAATAAAGTAACCTGGGTAGGATGTCTTCAGTTGGTTCTCCTTCATCTCAAGATCCCCAGGGCTTTCTTTCAAGAGCTGCCTGACTTGGTCATCTTTCTAAGACCGTACTGTTTTGAGTTGGTAGTCTGGGAGCATTGGTGGTTGTACAACAGGATTTTATGCCTTTGGCATCTTGTGGGTTTGATGAGAATCTTTTGATTAACGGTTGGAAGGAAGTCCGTAAGTTCACCTGTGATTAACTTTGAACTCTCTTTACTGTCTCAAGATTCACTGAATTTTTGACAACACTTTTTTATGTGAGTAGACTGTTGTTAACCCCATCCCCCCCCCCAATAATCCTTTCTGTGTCACACTCTTCCTGTTTTTAACTTCTTTTTTTCCTCTGGAGCATTTGGATTTTCACCCGAATAAAAGTCTTTCAAAAGTTTAACCGCCTCCTCAAGGTAGACACCGTTTATACACTGAAACTTGCTACCATAGTCAACAATGTCGTCCGAGTGTACGTCCAGGACTGATCCACAACCACCAAACCTCTCGTTATTACACCCATAAACAACCAGAGGTACTCTCATAAGCCTTAGGGCCCCGGCACACATTATACACGGCTCTACTGTAACGTAAACCGTTAAATGACCAAACACGTCCTTGCTGTCTTTGTCATTTTTCCCACACCATTCGAGAACTTCGTCGATTGCGATCATCTCTGCATGTCTTGCAGCATTTTTGGTCTCATTTACTGTGTTGCTACCAGTTGCAATGACCTTGTCATCGTAAACAAAAATACAACCAACTGGCACTTCTCCACGTTTCAGGGCGTTGTCTGCAAACTGAAGGGACTTTTTCATCCAATACTTGTGGGATTCTAAAGACTCCATCTTCTTTTTAACTTGTTTACATGTACTTGATTGTGCTTGAACTGTAAGATCAAATAGATACAGAATTCAGGTCACTATGGTCAGGTTGAAAAGGAAGAGGGAATTGCGTGGCCATGTGCAAAATAACTCCCAACTCTCTGGCCATCTGATCTGTTGATACAACTCCCGTACCTCTATCAGATCATGAAAGAAATTTTAGGAACAAAAAGAGCTAAACAGCGGTCATGCTAATTCCCGACCTACCCCGACTTTTCCCGACATTTCCCGACTTGCGGAAAATGCTGCCAAAATATAGTGTACTAGCAATGTACCCGTGGCGCAGGCAGGTTCAAATGGGCTATACCTTGAATAGATTGAATTGCAATGAAAATATAATGCAATATCAAAGGAGCAATATCGAAGAGACAAATTAAACCAACCATTTGTCCACAGACTCGGACCCTGTGGCGTGCTGTATGCGTGCATATAAAAGTAAATCAATTGGTCCGAATGAGATGATGAGGCAATGTGAATATACCTCGTTCCTTAGTCAGCAATATGCCCCTTTTTATACGGAGATGAAGGAGAACCCAGCTAGGCCTTCACATGTCGGCCTCCAAATGGCTCGGACCAATTGCACTATCACTACTAAAACTTTAAAATGCGTGCTCCTCCTACATGTAGCATGATCTCGGGCAAGGCACTTAGTCGACAGGCAAGCTAGAAGTTCAGCACCGTGAGCAGCTCCTTGATAAGGCCATGCCAAGTTCAGAGTGCCTCTTCAGATACATGTACATCAAGTTTTGAAAGCTGTGGTGAGCACATAAACATACCATTGTAACCTTAATTTGAAAATCCCTTCATAATCAAGGGCTAGCTCTGGCTAATACAGTACCAATATACGATAGACCATCAATTTGACCCCAGCTCCTTACTGCGGGAAAACCCAAGTCCAGCAACCAAAAGTATCAAAATACATTTTTGTTTACATTTGAACTGCACACATGCGTTTGTTTACAATTTCTTTCCCGCGAAATCTCGAAGATCAGGTGACCTACAATCGTGTATTGAAAATAACGTTAACCTTGGTTCAGCAGGTCAACACGTGTACATGCTGTTCCAATCATCCCCCTACAGCCAGCCGTTCAACAGGTAGTGTTAGTCACCCCACAGGGAGTGCAGGTGATTCATTAATCCCCTGCATAACTGAACAGCAATGGCTTGGCTTCCGTGAGTGATAAGGAGAATTGACCGTGTCCGATTAAAAATCCCTCATTACTGCTCCGCTGAAGTAAATTTCCGAAAATAAACATGACGTTTTTTTGGTTAACATATCACCTGCAAACGTGCAAAATTTCGAGACGAAACACGACCCCCAAATGGCACTTTAGCGAGCCGCCTTATAGTATTATGATATAGATTAATCATCAGAATATTTATATTTGTACTGTTTACATACATATACAGCACGTCTGTTAATTTCAGGACTTTTGAACGGTGCCAAGTTGAGCAAATCAACTCCAATAATTAATTTATGCTGGGTTCAGACAAGGCCATATGCATGGTAGTTGATAAAGTATGGAATTAGTGAAACCTTGGAAACACTGATAAACCTTGGAATATTCAATGTAAACCATGGAATCACTGTGCAAATAGCGCGGGAAATCGGGTGCGTTCCTTCCACGATTTATACCCTCCCAACTGACAGTCTCGTCCCAGCTGACTTTATTGATAGCAATTTGCCAGTTAGTTCAGAAGACAACATTTTTAATGTGGAGGATGACGTCATCAATTGGCAATGCGCTGTGGTCGTTAAAATATTATATTTCTCTTCAATGGAAGCAAAAATTAGTTTTTATGATTGTTTTGTATTCCATAGACGATAAAGTATTATGCTCGGTACTAGATGCACGAGATCATAGGACAAACACACACGTGAATAAAAAAACCGCTTAGAACTGGTGACGTCACAAAGATCTCTGCATCCCTCGATGCATACTGGAAGATGTAAGAAATCGCTCACGGCGAAGGAAATTTTCATCCGCAAACTTCGGTAATAAACATACATGACTAGGCTTCTTTTATTCATCGTTTGTTATAAAATATCAGTCAATCATAGACAATTAGGCCTAGACATAGTCGTCAACCTTATCCATGCATAATGCATGACAGGCCCCCAACTTTCTCTGTATCACCCTGTATGAACAGACCGATCCGTAGTTCAAATAGGCCCCGCGTGGTGGTGGCGTATTTATAAGCGGAGCGCTATTGGTTCATATTATGGGTGTGTGGTGGGCGTGTCTTCCCATATTTGGGAGACCAGTACTGTACACTGGAGGCGAGGTACAACTGGGTTGTTCTAAAATATAGACTATTGAATCGGATATGCGACAGATTTCTAAATTACCATAAAATTCCGATCTGATCATGTAAGAATAAGCTCTAAATGTTGATTCGTAACCACGTTAGGTTCGAATGGCATTATTTCATGTTTTTATGCATTTTTAGGACTGATTCCAAGGTTTATCACTGGTTCCAAGGTTTCACTGATTCCAAGCTTTATCAACTACCCATATGCATGTACAGTTTACAAGAAGCGACAACCACAACTAACCAAGATTACCGCCCTGCAGAAAAATTGCGGTCGGTTGGCTTCGGTAGATGTAACTTGCTTTGCTCAACTTAGCATCGTTCAAAAATCTTGAAATTAACAGACGTGCTGATGTATGTAAACAGTACAAACTAGTTCAGCCACAGGCTATTGAGTTTTAAAGTTTAAATATTCTGACAATAGTTTAATTATACTGACAATGTCACATACTAAATGACATTGTGAGTATAATTACACTATTGTCTGTATATTTAAACTTTAAAACTCAATAGCCCGTGGTTCAGTTTTGACTTGAAAAACAGGCAGTTCAGCTTTAATTTAAAACTAAAAACACGTTTTCCGATTTCTCATCTTCCTTCACATCATTTACAGTTTTACAATCAGTAGGCAGTGACCATAATTATTTACCACTTCGTAATATGGTTCACGTATCAATCTATATAGCTGTATCACTGTTTCCGACTGTCAGTGAAGTGAAATCGGTGTAATTTAGTCGGTAAAATTGCACAAAACTCATAATAAATGAGAATGCGGCCACCGTGACCTACATCATGACGTCACGAGTTTGGAAGAGGAAAGCTGATGACGTAAACACAACACTTGTCGGAGGGAAGGACAAAAATCTCCTTATTTCTTCGATTTTCTCCCAATCAAAGGAAAACATTTGTAAATTAAAGGGAGCAGGAGAAGACATGAGTTTGAATACATTCGTGGTAATTCTCTGCTTTCTCCTGCATTGTCCTATTCGTGTTATTTTACGATTCTTTTGTTGCATTTTCTCATCGGTTTTGCAAATCAAATCTGTGCCTGCCTGTAATGCAGTGTAGGGAAATGCACATGGACTCATGCATGCTTGTGGAAATGCACACTATGTACATAGTAGTACATGGACGCATACATGCATACGCATAGTAAGCATGCAACACAGTCCCACTCCCAAAACTGATTAGGCCAGCCGCACAGCTTGTTGTATGTGATTGTGATGCTCGTATGATATTATAATATTGATTCTGTATGGTCTAATCTAAGGCTGAGTAGTGTAGCCATAGGCGTAGGTATGTCACTAATCATGTCATATCAGTTCTGGACAAGTCATACATCTGAAACGTTTCTTTATGCCGACACTTTCTCTGAGAGTGAGTCCAAATTTGGAACTCTTGAGAGTCCGCATTCGGAATTACAATATTAAAATCCTTTACTAAAAACACAAAGAGGGTACCAGTAGTGAAAATGTTCCGCGCATTTTACCGATCTGCGCTATCTTAAGATTGCGCTGCGCATTCTTAGGATCCTATAATTGCGCGGCAATCTCGAGATCGCGCAAGGGAGTTGGGGGGTCTTGCGAGCCAATGAACGAATGATGAATGATTGTCCTGCAAATAATATAACTGACTTATTGTGTTCTCTCCGAGAATTTGCAACATCAGACTGCATAAATTATGATGAAATATATGAACTATGGGTTGCCATTCCAACAATAATCTTCCGCACGGATCATGGGCTTGAATTTTGTGAAAAGTCCCATCAACTTCTGCAATGTTAAAAGAAAACGAGGACGGGAAACTTGGTGTGAAAGAAAATGGTGTCCCCTACGTACTACTGTCACGAGACACTAGTCTCCCTTGTCCCACAACAACAGGTAAAACTATAGTAGTAGAATTCGTTCTATTGTTCAATGATTGTTCAGGGATTGTTAGATTTATGGTAAGGGCCGGTGTAACATCTGTGGTTGTTCCCCATGTTTCAGTGTTTCCAAACAATAGGCAGCTAGAGAGACCATGACTTTTCAATAGGAGGGATACACAGAAAAACTCGTCAATCTATTTTTGAGCGTTCCCAAACAATGAGGGGAAACACTCAAAAACAGAAACACTCAAAAACATTACACCGGGGTAAGGGGCCGTTCATAATCATCAATGTGAATAAAGGACACTTAGTGCGAAAGAAAATGTTGTCCCCTACGTTATTCATTAGACTATAATCCCACCTTTGGTGACAAAGAAAATGTCGTCCCTTGTGGAGAGTAAGTCATATCATATTCGTCAAAAAGTGTCATAGTGAGATCTGTTCACATTATCAAAGGCATGGCCGCATTAATTACCACTGCTAATTAGGCTTCTGAGATGATGGTCAGTAAATATTGGTCAAAGTGTCATAGTGAGATCTGTTCACATTATTAAAGGCATGGCCGCCTTAGCGGCTTCTGAGATGATGGTCAGTATAAAATATTGGTCAAAGTGTCGTAGTGAGATCTGTTCACATTATTAAAGGCATGGCCGCCTTAGCGGCTTCTGAGATGATGGTCAGTATAAAATATTGGTCAAAGTGTCATAGTGAGATCTGTTCACATTATCAAAGGCATGGCCGCATTAATTACCACTGCTAATTAGGCTTCTGAGATGATGGTCAGTAGATATTGGTCAAAGTGTCGTAGTGAGATCTGTTCACATTATTAAAGGCATGGCCGCCTTAGCGGCTTCTGAGATGATGGTCAGTATAAAATATTGGTCAAAGTGTCATAGTGAGATCTGTTCACATTATCAAAGACATGGCTGCATTAATTACCTACCACTGCTAATTAGGCTTCTGAGATGATGATATGTTCATATTTGACTTGACACAAGCCAATTTTAGCACTTACTAATTATCATGATTAATATTCATTGATAATTTTTGGTGAAATGATCACTATGACAGAACGCTAATTTACATATAATTACCAATTACCAATTACCAATTATCATTAATTGGTGAATAAACTATGTTCCATGACAATATTGTGCGACTGTAAGTGTAAATATCATAAACATTGTATTGTGTAATCATATATATCAAGGAAATGTAAATACTATTGGGATGTTATTATAAATAAAATAATTATAAACGTATAATAAAATCTTAGTTATTAGATGTATCTCTTTATTCATTAAGTAAATCCGGATGCAAGATTACAACCAAATGTACTTGATCAATCATTAATTTTCAAAAGCATTACTCTCAGGTTGGATGTCCATCAGCAAGCTGTGTTAGGGGATAACCTGAAATATAAAACAGTATTTATAATGAGAAGATAACATAAAACCTTACATGTAGGCCTAAGTGTCTCCCTTCTCAAACGAATGCCTGAGCATGGAGGTATCTTAATAATACCTCCATGGCCTGCAGTTATCTTAATAATACCTCCATGGCCTGAGGTATGGCCTGAGGTACAAAATACAAATCAACCACTCGACAGTCAACTTTGGCCGGTATTAAATTAATTTACTTTCAGCATCCCATAGACAGTCACATGACAGTAATGTGACTGTTGGTGTAGCAAAAAATTAGGTGAAAAATAAAGCTACCAATGGCAATGCAAAGCTGAATATGTAAAAGTATCATCATCTCTAAAATGCGCAATCGGCAAAAAGCGCACGCTCACCCTTGCGCGATCTCGAGATTGCCGCGCAATTAACCGATCCTAAGAATGCGCAGCGCAATCTTAAGATGGCGCTAATCGGTAATTAGCGCGGAACAAAAACATTGTATCGGGATGTACCTCAAGTTGGCAGTGCATATCAGTTTCAAAATGGCGGCGTAGCTTTTCAACTCAGAGTCAGAATGAAGAAGCGATTCGAAATAAAAACTCGTCCTGAACTGATATGTCTCGATAGACAATGCACTTCGGGTATTCAATTATTTAATCTAATTATTGTATCTTCTTTTCTTTTTCAGACACATCCAAGTGTCCGCATAAAAGGCACAGAAAATAACTACAATCCCATACAATGCATGGACTCGGATTGTTTCAACAAGTCACCCCACATGCATTGTCCATTCTGTGTCATATCAGAATCATTCCATGACCCTGTCATTCTAAAAGCTCACTATCGCGTCAAGCATGTTGATAAGGGACTCGATTTTGCTGGTAAGAATAATCTAGTCAATGAACAACAACAAAAACATCAAAAGATATTTTACCGTTTGGTAACCATGAATTATTTTTCATTTCATCATACATGTAGCATAATATTTCAAGTGAAGTGTTACAAAAATGAGTTAAGGTACCTTACGTGAATATTGTCCTTTCCCAAACCAAAATTAATAATAACCAAAAACTAATAAGGTTCCTTCACATTTCATCCAGCTTGGTCAAGAAATAAACCGTACAGAGCAGAAAATGTCCGAATTCAATGCACTAAAATGAAAAGATCCTGTTGGGCCTTGAGCAAAGGATGAATAATTATGGGCCGTGAAAACCGCAAAAAATCTGTACATGTTTTTGTAAGCGGTCGTCGCTCGCGCAAACTTGTCTTGCATGTTTTTGTGAAAGAGGACGTCGAAGAACGCGGTCGTATATCAAAACAGACGTTGGGTGGCGCTCGCGCAAACTTCCCTCACATGTTTTTGTGAAAGAGGACGTCGGAGAACGCGGTCGTATATCAAAACAGACGTTGGGTGGCGCTCACGCAAACTTCCCTCACATGTTTTTGTGAAAGAGGACGTCGAAGAACGCGGTCGTATCAAAAAACAGACGTTGGGTGGCGCTCGAGACGGGTCATCCTATTTAGCGTCCAGTGGCGACCAGTGGCGTCCAACGCGAAATAATAGGGTGTATACGGTTAAAAATGTTTTCAAGCTCCTAAAACACTTTCAATAAACAAGATTTTGAAGTTTGGTGGAGTTTGCAAACCTAGTTTTTGAATAATTATCACCAGAAAACGATCTTAGTATGCCAACCTGATGCCAGATCCCGATTCCGCTTTTTCTATAAACCCAAGCAGCTAAAACAAACATGGCGTCCAGTACTTTTGCTGGACGCATACTAAGATCGTTTTCTGGTGATAATTATTCAAAAACTAGGTTTGCAAACTCCACCAAACTTCTAAATCTTGTTTATTGAAAGTGTTTTAGGAGCTTGAAAACATTTTTAACCATATACACCTTATTATTTCGCGTTGGACGCCACTGTTCGCCACTGGACGCTAAATAGGATGACCCGTCTCGAGCGCCACCCAACGTCTGTTTTTTTATACGACCGCGTTCTCCGACGTCCTCTTTCACAAAAATATGTGAGGGAAACTTGCGCGAGCGCCACCCAACGTCTGTTTTGATATACGACCGCGTTCTTCGACGTCCTCTTTCACAAAAACATGCAAGACAAGTTTGCGCGAGCGACGACCGCTTACAAAAACATGTACAGATTTTTTGCGGTTTTCACGGCCCATAAATAATAACCAAACTTCAAAGAAATCTGACCAGTTGTTCGCCCTCAAGAGCACCAAACGATGCAGACAACATTTACGAACAGACAAGTCATTTGAGATTTTGTGAATCAGCACTGAGTATAATTTTTCCAGGTTTGAAGATATTACGGTGTTGTGACCACTGTGATATCGTTGGTGCTATAAAGGGAGAGAAGAAATTCCGCGGTGCACACTGGCATTGCTATCGTTGCAAAAACGGCTTCAACCGACGGGACGAGGCAATGAAACACTACAAAACACACTTCAGGAATCCTCAGACAACCTTCCAAATACAGATAACGCAGGTAAAGTCTCACAAATACAGTAGAACCTCTCTTAGCGGACACCTCTCTATTAAGGACACCCTCTCTGTTAAGGACACTGGTTTTTTGCCGAAAATTGGGTGTTTCCATTCGAATTAACCTGTGTAATCAGGACACCTCTCTATTAGGGACAGCATTTGTCAGTCACGAGGGTGTCCTTAATAGAGGGTTTCTACTGTGTCTGGTCAATAAATCGATCAATATTGGTGTTTATAAAGCGCTCCAATTACTCAGCAGGTTGGTATTCTAGAGCACTTTCATTCCAAAGGCTGCTGCAAATAGATGGGCCTTAACTTAAAGTCAGGAGTGATTCAGTTTTACGGAGCCTTGGCAGCAGCTGGTTCGACAATTTTGTGGCTGTATGTAATATAAATGTCCTAGATTTTGGTCTTGGTGCTCTCTAAGTATATTTTGCACAGTGCCCAAGAAAGCTCTTATCCCTAGTCCTGTGATAACAATGGATTCCAAACAAAAATTGGGTTAAAGATTTTTTTACGCTTCAGGAAGTGAATCATAGTTATGGGTATGCTGATGGTAACCAGATCGTGACGTCTGTGGAGAACCCCAATGCAGATGAGATTCATCATTCGGTTCATTCCATACATCCAGTATTAACGGAGGCTGTCATGACCACCTCTACATCTAACAACAGTAAGTTATCGGAGGAGCCACCGTGGTGTAGTGGCTCAGGTCTCTGACTAGCAGTCAAGAGGTCCCTGGTTTGATCCCCACTGTCTGCTTGAGACATCAGGCAGGTCTCTTTGCCTTATATGCTCAACTCCACCCAGGCCAGTCGGAAATGCTCAGAAAGTGCAAAAAACTAAGTTTGACTTTTTTAAAAATTAGCATCCACAAAAAACTATATGAAGTTTCAGTTTGCGTCAAAGCCAGGAAACACACTACTGTGAAAAAAACCACTCTGACGCCAGATTCAGAGAGAGATGGGACACCCTATAAATTTTGTTGCATATTTCGGGGAGATTTCAGGGAATGAGAAACTTTCTTTAAACACATACCAAAAGAAATCATAATTCAATTGATACAAATGGTTTTATTTCTCTGTTTTAGTTGCTGCTAATGAAACCGTCAACTCTACAGCCGAAACGATAATGATTATTGAAGAGCACCTTGACGGTAGCCATGGGGATATGGGGACAATAACTTTCACTACACCAGCATCTGAGGTAGGCACTTCTCTCAAGACCAAAAGTTTTCAAGGTCCATTTCCCGATTGAACATATTTCCATTATAATAGAAAGGGAAAGTTGTCTTGGCCTTGGCTAGTTCTCACAAGAGCAATGTACATGTACTAGCTCCCTTCGATAAATTACAAATAGATTTTTGGTTGAGAATGTATTCTTTTAGTTTCTTCTTTTGGCTACATTGTTGAAAAATATGTCTTATTACTCTCAAAGCTTGGTGTTGGCCAAACTTTCATGATGATGACTTTTGAAAAATGCCCACGTATGCTCTCAATTACGTTTTGTTGGTCTATTTCAGCGATTACAATACAGTGCCATTATTGAAGAGAAAAACCAACTTGAGAAGAAAGTTGAAGAACTCCAGCAGAGAAATGAACAGCTGGAGATCGAGAAGTCTCAGACGGAGCAGAATCTTACCAATGAGATCGACAATCTCAAACTTCAGGTAGGAGTCTCAAGTTTGACATGATATTAATATTTGTTTGACCATTTCGTCGTAAGAGCTGGACCCTGGCGACTTCAGTGGTTTTTTTACAGGCATTTACTGCCCGGGTTTTAAATCAAAGTTTTCGTTCTCATGGACTGGTTGCCTACCAGGTCTAAGGAGGCCAGTCTCCCCCCTGAAACAGTTGGCAGTGGTTTACAGGATACCAGTGGCAAGCAGTCAAAACCTGTAGGCAATCCTGCATGTGGTCTGGTATCACCTGTTCGTCCCTATCGGTGATGACCGGTCCAACCTGCAGGCAACCCAAGGTAGCCAGCCTGACCTGATCTTACATGTTTGCCACCATTTCGTCCCCAGTGGGAAATTGGTCTTGGCCGATCTGATCATCTGATTGTAATTCTAAAAAAATTCTGAAAAAAATGAAAGTTTTTATCAATTATTTTGATGGTTGATAAAATTTCTTTCCTGATTTCGACTTGGAAAATAGTCATGTTAGTTTTTATTTTTGCGAATTTAGATTTGCAAAGTCCATTTAAATAATGTGCTCGTAAAAAAAATTGACGGTTTATGGTACCTTGAACAAGAGAAATGTGTTAACTACCATGTTAGTATGTTAAATTATCTTTGTTATTTTTACAGATAACAATGCAAGCCCATGCCATCCAGAACTATCAAAAGCAGGAAACCGAGCTTTTAAACCAACTCCGTGTGCCACTCGATACAAAAATGCAAGAGCTTCTCTCTGTTTTACAAACTCAGCATCAAGACTTACTCCATCAGCAGCTTGCGCAGGTCCGACGGAAATATCTCCAACAATTGGATAAAGTTGATGAAAACTATGCTGTTGGCGTTGGGGACGAGAATCTATTAGTTGAAATCAGCGACGACTCTGTCGTTCAGGTTTCTAATGATCATAGTATCATGCACGTGTCAAATGATGATTCTGTCCATGCGGACACCAATGGCGAACTCGAAGACCATATTGTAGTTAGTATGAGCAATGACCATATGGTCACGGGTGCGGATGTGGTGACGTCGTGTACGGTAACCCAGGTGGCGCCTAGAGTGGTGGATTCGTTAGATTCGGGCGACAAGCAGGTGGTTAGTATAAGCTGTTCCGTGCTGGACGATGGTGAAATGTTGACTGTTGAGGAAATAAAACAGGAGGATGAAATCGAGGTTGTCAACACGGAGGAGGACGGAGATAACGATGACTTGCCTGCAGCTAAAAGGATGAAAACCGGCTCATGATTCTCATTTTGACCAATACTGTAAACCTCGTAATGTTCTATGCTTTTTATTTTAGTGTTAACAGATAATCACAAAACCATTATGACCATGAAAATCTAATTGAAATTGCTGTTAACTCTTTGAGTGCTCTGACGGAAAATCCGATTTTTTTTATCCTCCAAGTGCCCACGTCGGAACTTTCCAATTTATTGTAAGTTCATCACCAGAATGGTAGATGTCCTCGTAATCGCCGCGAAAACACACTGCGCGAAACAGTTTCTAACGATCGTCGATGAAGTGGGGATTCCCCAGATGTGTTTCCCGCTCATGGGCACTGAAAAATCACGAAAATCGATGGGCACTCAAAGAGTTAATACGAAGTTGTCAAAACGCTAAATGATGAAAAGTATGGCAAATTTGCAATTTCACACTTTATTTATGGTTTTTCCTTTGTTGTGGCTTTTGAATAAAAAAATATTTCTCATCATCACAATTGGCTTTTTGGGCCATTGACATAATGAAGCTGTTGACATTATAGTTCATCATGAATGTTTTCTCTGCATTGTTAGGGGCTCTGGAGCGGTAGTATTTCTTAGAAGTTTGGTTCTATCGATTTCAACTTTGCAACCAAAAAAGGATTATTATCACATTAGTAACCATGGTTATGGTTTTGTGTGTATTTGTGTACATTGGATTTGGATATTTTCAGCCCTGTGCTGTTTATTTCTTAACTGATCTCGACGATATGTTCAGGTTATTAATATGTTCAGGTTATCTGTGTCCATCTACTCATATGCCAAGTATGAATAAGAAGCATCAAGAAACAATATGGCCTATCCAGGTGACTCGGATTGACTATTGGTCTTTGCTGAAGAACTTATTGAATTTATGACCGTACAGTGCTGAACCAAAAAAACTGTATGGTCGTGATGCTCACAGCAAAACCAAAGTAAAAAGAAATTCGACCAGTATGTCACTCTCCAGAGCGCTGAACGATGAGGACAGAAGATTTACCAATAAACTATAGAAAAAGTTATGAGAGGTATGTTCTGCTGACATGATATGAGGAATGATTGCTGAAGAGTTTGATGGGTTGGCTTTATAAAGAATGAATAAAGACGAATCTTTATTAATTCTTGGCTTTATCAACGAGTACATGTATTGACTAACGTTCTGGATATTTTCAAGAGCATTTTCAGAGATTGTATTATTCTTTTCCATGGTGTGCCTGCTTTATTCCAGCCCAGCCAGATACGTTGTAATTTGTATCGAGCATGCTCGTGTTTTTCCCTCTGGAAAACAAATGTGTTGAAAATATCATCGCTGCTGTGCAGTGCTCACTACAAGGCCATTTGTCGGGGTGTCCCACCCTCCTTGGCAGCTTACCAGCCTACTTTGGAAGCAGCCACCCTACCTTACTCTAGAATTTTGTAAAGGGTTTCTATAGGACCACTGTACCTGAAATTGCTGGCAACCGGAGCTTTAGTTCCCCACTGACAAAACCTCTTGAATAGCGAGGGTACCACCCTACCTTGAGAAAACCTTTTTTGTGTCAGCTAGTACATGTGTTCACTTTGAGATAAGCTCAGCTTTGCGTAAGAGTCAAGATAAGCCACTGCTGCTTACAGTGAAGATATCCAGACAAAATGGGAGATACCCATGTCTGAATTAAATGGCATGAGAAGGAACAGATCATATGCCCAAGGTCAAGGAAACTGCCTTTAACGGACTGATTCCACAACAGCGACAAACCACCAGTTTGCCATATTGGCAAAATCTTAAATTCAAAAATAGCAGAGTCGAGTCTGTTTCGTGGAATTAGTCCTGAACTCTGCTTATCCAAATGTAACGGGTGCCATGGGGCCTTAGAAACTTACTTTGAAATAGAAGCAACTTGTTCTTGTGGTATTATGTGTTCTTCAGCTTACACCTTGAGATTATAACTGTCTTGTTATGCATCAATATATGTGTCGAATGTTTTGTTGATTATGTCAGAGAGCAGCGAAACTGTTCAGTGAGAGTTTTGTTTGCTCATCTGGTAATACCAAACCACAGTTAAATGTTCATTGGTACTGCAATGTTTAACCACTTCAAATGAACTTCACTGTGAGGGGATACTTTTCAGCTTAGTTTTCGACATTGGTTGGATGGTCAACAAAAATTAACTGGTGTCACCAGTTTCCATAACAACTCAACAATCTGCCATTGATAGAAGACAACATTTCCGACAAGTTCAAACTAGCTGTTTCAGAAATCTAAAATATTGTTCTAACCATTTTCCTGACGTTTCAAAGTCAAACTTCGGCCGATTTTTACGTTGCCTATCAACTTGAATATTGTGGGATTACATGTATATCTTCTAAAGCAAGTGTCCTACGAGTCTTTAAAATAGGTCAGAATAAACTTTTTTTCCTCTTTCGTTTTTAGCTGAGATATATGAACCATTTTTTCATTTGGTCAAGTTTTCAGGGTTTTTCAGTCAATTTCGACTTCGTGACAATTACAGAAACATATTTTTTCACCAGATTTCTATCAGTTGACATGGATTCTTTGGTTAGAATAGAAGGGGTTGGTGGGGCTCTGACATTTATAAACTTATAAATCTGGTTTATATATAAGAGGTAAATCTAGTTGGAAATTGAGTGCTAAGACAGCAGCAGTCGGCAACGGGTTAATTCGCATGATTCAACGATTCTGTATTGGAGACTGGCGATAAAATCAGTCTGCAGGCAGCTGGCTAAACAAGTTTTTCATTCACAGTTTGGGGTTTGTTGTTTTGTATTTGTAAATCTTGAATGTGCTGCTTAGTGTATTTATTTAATACATAATGGGTAACCGTGGAGAATCATTTCCCCAGATTGCCGAGAATCGGGCAGGTCTTCAAACTTGCCTAGCTAGCATGTCCAGGGAAAGGAGAAATTTTTACAATTATGTTGGAAAAGTTGTGTTATATGGGTCTTCCTACTAAATAATGTTGTGTTCATCTGGTAATTAGTTTCTTCAAGCATGAATTGCATCACAGTTTTAAAAATATGCATGGCAGGTTTGTCCTGTGGATAGCTAACAAATTGCAAATTATGTATTAGCTTATTTCTGCGTGCTCCACAAAGGAACTGGGTGGTTAAGTTTCCTCAAAATTTAATGCATATGATGGCCAAGTGTTCTAGTTACCAGCTGGACGCATGTTATTTTGGTAAATTTATCAATGAGCGCACATTTTGGCAGGTCTTTTTGTGGTGCAGACACTTTCCCAGTCCTATTCCAGGCACCACTGCTCAGTAAGTTGGAGGACCTGCCTTGAACGCACAAGATATAGATAAGATTCTCGGCAAGTTGGGGATTGATTCCCCAGGGTGTGGGCACGGGTGACTGAATCAAGTGTCAGTAAGGGGTCAAAACATTGATAAAGGGTTCAGGCAGAAGAGGGAGCAAGAAATCCAAAGAGGCATCGAAAAAATCGTCCACTTCACAAGTTCGCCCCTCCTGTAAATTGTGTAGTGCATTGATGCAAGTGAAGTGATAAAAATTCTGAAGTTTCTTAATTTTCAGTCTCTCACGGGACCTCTGTGGATTCCATCTCCTTCCACCTTAACCCTTCATGGACATTTAACACCATTTAACCCCTTACTGGCCCTCGATTCAGTGGCCTGTGGTGTGGGTTTGGTTTACTGAGGAGATGTTTCAGTCATGTGGATACACGTATTGTTATGTATATAGTTTGTCAGCTAATTAACTGGTAGTGCCAGTAGAGTTCCATGTTTTTATAGCATTGGAAATAAATTTCCAAGATTATGAATCATGTTTTTGTTAAGATTCTTCTCTTCTGTATTTGCCCTTGTGAACATTTGTCCTTGTGAACATTTGGCTACCCTTGGCCCTCGAGAGTGTTACATAAAATGACACCCCAACAGAGCCACGGACCTGCAGCCAGGCACATAATTAGACAAGACTGACTTGCCCAGGGCCACACACTAGT
The DNA here is from genome assembly GCF_910592395.1 of Lineus longissimus. Classification (NCBI taxonomy): domain Eukaryota; kingdom Metazoa; phylum Nemertea; class Pilidiophora; order Heteronemertea; family Lineidae; genus Lineus; species Lineus longissimus. The sequence continues at coordinate 17,239,552 of NC_088309.1, read as the reverse complement.
AAATGACAGACAAGTAAGACAAGCGACTTGCCTAAAGTCACTCTCTAGTCAACAGTCATTAAGGCAGACCAGTGACTTGCCAAAGATCTCACTCTTGATGACTGCAAGGCTTGTCCAAGATCACACCGTCTTGCTGACCAGCCAATAAAATAGACAAGTGACCTGTCCAAGATTCTACAACAGATAACCAAACGATTACCTGTACCTCGGGAAGACAGTCTACTACATTTGTACATATCGTACATCCTTTCGTTCAACCAACTTTCCCATGCCACGCAATTCGCAAAACCCTGATGACGAAACGACCAACCCAGGAGGGCAAACGATTTGGAGCGCACAACTGGGGGCAAAAAGGTCAGGGTGCAAAACGACCAGATACCATTATTTCTAACTATTCCCTTCAGCATGCTGTCTTTCTGCACCAGGGATTGTGTTACTTTCTCCTCAAATCACACCTGGGAGACAAGAACCGGATGAAACGACATGGGTCTGGTTGTTCGAAATTAACTTTTTAACGAACGCTGGAGTGAACTTGGCGTGACCTCCTTCAGTTAAGCCCTTAGACTTAATGCCAATGGAAGATGGCAATAGCATTAATGACAAACATTAGAACGACCGAGCCCAGAATCCAAGAATGTTCTACAACCATTGAAGAGTACAGAGGCATTTCATAATATGACAACATACTAACTACAATGTTTTTAGATCTTCAGTTTATTTCATTTCCTTACAAAAGTATACAATACACTGTAACACTCAGTGCTGTTAAAAATCTGAGACAACTTTCTAATAGCTCTATCATTTCATGAGAACTGTTGACAAGTGTTCTTGCCACTTCATAATATAACCGCTGTTCAGGCTGGCATCATTGATTGCCTATGAACGATTACCACTCCTTGTCCATCCAACAGACTATTACCCCTGGAGGGCCTGCCACCCGTGAACCGGAGGAAAAACACCAGGTCAAAACATGTAGTTACAAGGCTGTCACTCTACTAATGCAGATTAAGCTAAATGGAAAATTCCTTCAGCCTGGAGGAAAGATGCCACTACAATATACACCCCCTGCAGATTTATTCTTTATTCTTCATGTCATAGTAGGCCACAGGACACACCCTGTTGCCATATCTGCTTGATGACCAGCTACAAGTTGAGATTGTATGAGGATTCAGAGACACTCATTCTCTTTCAATCTTATTGTTTGACAGTACCATTTCCACACATCCTGTTTCCATTTTGATATTATAACATCAGTCTAACAACACTTAAGTTACTCATCAGTGATAGAGGGGGATTTAGAGGGGAGGGGAGTTAACCCCCAGCAACGATTTTACAGGGTGCCTCTCTCCAAGAAGTCAAGGACTACTTTTGATTTAGCCTTACATGTAGATGCCTGAAAAAAGCCTAATTGGCACAAACATTTCCAATTTTTTTGGGTGAGGACCCGCAACCCCTCATTTCCAACATCACATCATGAGGGCTGGTCTAGGCTTGGCTGTGCTCCCCTTTCCAGCTTCTGGATCGCTACTGCTTATATTCGTTCTTGAAGGTAAAAATTACTCCACCCATTCCTGACAGTAACTGCAATGTCCAACATCAAAACGAGACTCTCCAAGAAGCTCACTCGCAGATCTAGAACTGATCATATCTACGCCTCATCCTGAATTCTTATGCCAAGCTCAGAAAGTTCATTTATCCGTCTTAGTCAAAACAAACACAACTGGTGGCAGATCGTAACAGCACATGCAATTAGTCATTGAAACACGTTATTTTCACCTCAGCCTTGTCGACTGATGGCCATCTTTCACTTCGGAATGTCTATTATTAGCTCCTTGCCTCTCGGATCATCTTCATCCTCACTGGAAGAAAATTGGAATGAGTTATTTTTAATGGTACGGCTTCAGCTTATGAATACTGTAAATTTGACTATTTTTTAGCTTGATTAGTGAAAATCTCTTCAAGTCTGTTCGTTAATTTTGTACTTTTTATTACAATTTCCAACTAAAGCAGAACCTCCCTATTAAGGACACCCTTGGGACTGACAAATACTGTCCTTAATAGAGATGTGTCCTGATTAGGGAGGTTTCCGTTAAGGGAAGTTCCAGTGTACATCATTCATGTATCTATAGTCTATTTCATGAGAAAACGGACTATACAATATAGGTCAATAATCTGATATCTTCTTTGACCAAAGCTCTATTGACTCTCTATGTTTGTATGGTAGGACCTCTCTATTAAGGATACCCATGGGACTGACAAGTGCTCTCCCTAATAGAGAGGTGTCTGGTTAGAGAGGTCAAAATAAATGGAAACAAGCAATTTTGGACCTGAACTAAAAGGATCATGAAGGTTAGTTAGGTCTTGTCATACAATATTCATGTATTGAGTTTCATTGGAAAAATTAGCTTC